>NW_027325483.1:0-125852 GCF_036924035.1 Leuresthes tenuis | reverse complement strand
TGATGTATTACTTTTCCTTCAGAACTCACAGATGTCTCTCACTCACACGATCACACTCATAAATAAATTCTCTGCACTTTGTGACTACTCTATCAACTGGTCTAAGACCACAGTTCTGCCCATTAACTGTAGGGTCCAGAATATACCTGCGATCACTTTACAGTCAGGAAATATTAGATATTTAGGCATAAACATTTCCTCCAGGCTCTCAGAGCTAACAAAGCTAAATTATGTGCAATTATTAAAGAGAATAGAGGACGAGCTCTCTCGTTGGAAGTCCTTACCTATATCACTTATGGGGAGAGTTACAACCATTAAAATGATGATACTACCAAAAGTTAACTATTTGTTCTCAATGATCCCCATAAAACCATCTGCTACTTGGTTTAAGTCACTAGATTCATGCATCTCCAAATTTCTGTGGAAAAACAAAACCACCACGTATTAGTTTAAAAACCCTACAGAAGACCAAGGACAGTGGTGGATTAGATTTACCTCATTTTCAGCACTATTCCTTAGCCAATAGGTTACAATATATATCAAAATGGTTTAAACCTTGTTGTTGTCACAGTTCCCAGAGACGTTGTAATCGTTGAGGATTCTATATTCACCCCCTCATTAGAGGCACGTGTTGCAGATTGATGACACTGAATCTTCTTCTCTGTTCATTGCTGGCATCATTCCCAGCATCGTAAGTGTTTGTGGCATTGTTAGCCTCTTCTTTTGGATCTTGATATCGAGCATCCTTTTGTATTTCTGGTTTGTCAGTCCTCTCTCTTCGTTCACCGGAGTCTTCGTCTCTTTGTCCTTGAGTTTGGTGATTTTTTCTTTTTTTGATGCCTTGACACAGTGTGACAGGTGATACCACGTGGGAGATCCTTTAACTTGGACTGCTGTCCCTGTGCTGCGAAATGGCTGTGGTGCTCAAATGGTCTCTCCTTCATCATATACACAGTTATTTATACATCACCTTCCACCATGAAGCGTTGTCCCTTTTTGTTTCTCTCTTTGTTCTTAAAATGCTGTTATGCATGTCTAAACCAATCCATTAAATTAGATCATTTTGGCAGTAAAGCGATCTACAATGTGCTTGGTCGCAAAGCTGCTCATCTGTGGTAAACAGCTCTTCAGAAAGGCATTCTTCAATTGATTTCACTAATTTTATGTAATAATTTTGTGATTTCCTACAAAACTACACTTCTTCTCCCATCTGTCTGAGTATTTAATATTGTCTGGGTCCCGTTAAAACATGTATTTTTCCCATCTAATTCCTTGTTTGCTTTAAAACAAGTATTCCCCATTTTCTATCCCTTCAGTAACCAACCGGTTTGTATGGAGTACACTGGAGCAACTTGACTGATCAGTAAAACACTGCTTTGTTGTCACCGCAAGGCTTCCCCCGTCGGTTGTTTCACTGAGACACTACTGAGTAACTACAACTCAACACAGTTTATACACATAACATTCATATACATACTAACAAACAAACAAACAATTATTTATCGCAATTTTCTCATCTCTGTTTGAACGTACACCCAGGTAAATATTCCTTTAGTCTTGTCATACCGACTATGGACCCATTCATTGTTTAACTTCACTGTTTTGCAAATCCTAATTGAATATTACACATTGACATTGAACTTTACTGGATAAGCAGGTCTTCGTTGCATTCAGCAGCCTATATGTGAGCATCTATGTGTAAGCTGTTCTTCTTTGCATTTATCAGCAGCAAGCAATTCTTCATTGCACATGCATATGAAAATAGTACAACAATTCCAATGCGTTAGCGAAACCTTCTATATCATGTCCATCATGATGCTGGGAATAGAACCTCTTTCCCAGAATAGTTCATTACTCAACTGATCATAACTCCGCAATGAGCACATTTCAAAGTATCATTCCTCTACATGTATTCAAAAATCTATGTGTAAATGTTTAATATTTCTTATATTTGTTGATGTCATTCTGTGTGCATGTGGCCTAAACCCAATCTCTGTGTGGCAATTTTAATTTAAACAAGTTGAACTCTGCCTCTGATAATTTAAAAAAGGTGTGTACCAATATCAACCTTTCTCAGGTAATTACTGATCCTACAAAAGCAATCTTAAGAGATCCTTCAAGGTTGTCCCTGATTGGCTCAATCTTAACAAATCAAAGGTAGAAAATCCGCAGTATCTGAACTTGGTGTTAGTTATCACTGCTCAATAGCCTGTATCAGAATTGCAAAAATGAAAACATTAGGTCCACGCTTGGTATCCAGATCCTGAAACATCTCCATGAGCAGGATTTTTTTTTAACTGATCTGTTGAATAGTTATACTCATGACACTGTTAAAATCCCAGATGAAGATCTAGCACTTGACCATTTTTGTAAATCTTCTAATTCCATAGTTGATAAACACGCCCCTTTTAAAAAGTATAGAACTTAGAACATGTCTAGTCCCTGGCTTTCGTCAGAACTGTCTTCTTTACTTAAAAAATAAATAAACCTTGGATGCTAGCTGGGCATATGAGGGACCCGGGTCATTGCCTTGCTTTTAGGAAGCTTAGAAATAAAGGTACAGCAGAAATAAGAAAGGCCAAGTCTGATCATTATCTAAATTTGATTCCCAGAGCTTACTCAGATTTCAGAAAAGTCTGTCCTACTGCTCCTGTTTTTAATTAGACTTCTATGCCTTCGCAGTCGCAGCTTTGTCACTCCTTTTAAGCTTATTGTATGTTCTAAATGTTGTTTTAATCGTGTCTTCAAAAGTTTTTTGTTTTTTCTGTCTCAGCTATTGTATATGAGATTATTTTCTCCATTTATCTCCAAGTTTAAATAAATGTTATTACTAGTGTGGCACTTTCTATGTCAAGGGGACAGTGGTGGTACTCTGTATGGTTATTTTAGTCACACCCTATGTTCTCATGTTAGCCGTTGTTTTCTTCACTGAGGTTGAGATGAACCCCCTCCTGTTGAGAGAATTCCCCTTTGTAGTCAGACTTTTGCCTCAGAAAACAGTGGTGGGTAAATAATCTTTCCCTACTTCTGAAGGTCGTGGTACAATGTGATAAGTGAATCCAAGAAGTCCTTCAGCTGCTGTGGGTGATGTAAGTAGTACCTGAAATGGACCTTCCCCCCATTGGGCTGGACCAGTTCTTTTTCTTTATCACTTTGATGATGATCCAGTCCCCGGGTTTTACTGTCTTCAGAGATTCCTTCACCGGTTCACCTGGAACAGACTAAACAGAAGAGATCTCTCTACTTGTTAATATTTGTATACTGCTAAGGTTTCTTCTCTTTTTCTTTTTTTCTTCATCATGTCAGTTGATGACTGTGTTTTGACTGTGGGAGTACAAATGGTCTTCCATACCTTTTCTCAAATGGAGTTCATCTTGTGCTAGTTGGAGGATGCATTTTTAGGATGGTAAACAGTAAACCCAATATTTCCCATTTCTTCCATGATTTTTTTCAGTCTTGACTTAATTATTCCATTGTGTCTCTCCACGAAACCTGCTGATTGTGGATGATATGCACAGTCGTTTCTAAGGTCTATTTTAAGTTCTTTGCCATCAGTGAGATGACGTTGTTTACACAGTGTGTCAAATTATCACTGAAGATCTTTTCAGGAATTTCAAATCTAGAAATGATTTATTTTACCCGTGCTTTTGCTACTGAGAGTGCATCGGCTTGTGCACATGGAAATATTTCAGTCCATTTGGTAAAAACCTCTGTTGTCACTGAGCAGAATCGTTTCCCTTAACATTAATTTAGTTCAATGAAATCGACACAATAATGAAATAATGAAATCCAAACAAATATGTTGAAAAAGATACACTGGCTTAGGGAATTATCTTCGTTTTGGTCTTAGATTTCCCTGTTGATTGTATTTTGCACATATTTGACCTGCTAGACAAAACTTTATTCATTTACTTATTCTAAAAAGAAATTATTTTAGACCTGGAACGATCCATCTTTTATTTTTTATGGAACTCCAAATGGGAAAGGTTGAGGAGGGAAGTACTGAAGAAGCCAAAAGTGAAGGGAGGGAAAGCAGTACCAGATCTGTATTTGTTTTTAGGAAGTCTCTTTACCTCTGTCCAATTAAAGTGTGCAATTAACCCATCCAAAAACCCAGCGGCAGCTGCAATGGCAAGATTATGGATGGGGGCCTACATGAGAAGATTACGACTTTTACCATCAGACCTGAAAGTACCTGTGTCTTTTAATCTAACAAAAAGTTATGCTTTTATAAAGACATTTTTAAACCATTTTAATTTAGAACAAGAAGATGTACAAGTTTTAACGTGCCATCGATCTTTGCTCTCTGTTGTGCAGGAGCAGGCCCCAGTGAGTCCAATGCGTGGGCTCACTCTTGGCGAGCCCTCAACAGTTTGGCGCAGTGTGAACCTTTCAGCTCTTCTGAACAGACTTTGGGATTTGTCATGGATGGTGGCTCACGAGATTCTCCCAGTCAGGTCATGCACTCCAGGGGTATGTCGGCGACGGCCACCTGCCCCCGTCCAGGTTGTGGCGCGCCTGAGACGGTGAGGCATTTCTTCTGGGAGTGCAGTGCTGCTGTGGACTTGTGGGCAACAGCCGACTCCTTAAATTTCCCGTACTTACCAGCAAGAGAGGTCCTGTCAGCACAACTGGTGCTTTATGGGGTGAGTCAAAATCAGAACCTCAGGAAAGAGGAATTTGTCAAAAGGTGGCTCACCCTGGCCGCCATCAAAGACGCCATATGGACCTCAAGAAACTTGCTGGTAAGAAGGCACAAGCAGATTCCCCCCGTGGCTGTGATCCAGATGGCAGTAGCAACAGCCCAAGAGGCTGCAGGCCAAGGACGCAGCCACAAAGAAGCATCGCCTCTGTGCTCACTCGGACGAAGGAGCCGGAGTCAGACGAAAAAAAGGTCCAAGCAATAGCAGAAGGCAGAGAAGCAATAACTGTCCACTGGTTCATGTCCGAGGGCCCTTCCTGGCACAATGCGCACTTGTAGCGGTGTTCTTTTTATGGCCATAGGTGGCCAGAGTGTCACTTTGCACCTTCGCCCACCCGCTGCACTGAGCACTCTTCAGCCCTTAAATGGCATAACTTTGCACTCCCGCACGCTCCAGCGAGCACCATTCAAGCAACATCGGCACAGTCGCAACAAGTAAGGCAACTCTACTCAGAGAAGTCACTCTGCACAGTAACAAGATTTCTTTTTCACAGACAGAAAGGGCTTCACCCGCAAAGGTAAAGCCTGCCAAAATTAGAAACAACTCATTAGTGCTGCTCTCCACGGAAGTGTTTAGTAAAAGGCGAAAGACTTGTACGTTATGAAGAGAAACCAGAGTACGATTATCCATCACTGCGGGAGCAGGGCATCAGGCTAGTTGGCATAGCCACGTTCCCCATGGTGAGCTTTGCTTGGTTGAGACGCTTGCTCCCCCCCCTTGCTCCTCGGCTGACCAAGTAGGAACAATCGGGCCCTATTCGATGGCTGCCTTGTCTTTTACTCTGTGCAAAAGACAAGGCAGCCACAAACACCACGGGAACACCGTATTGAGGCTTTGTTCTGACCGCTCATTCGGTGTCGCGTTTCTTTCAAGCAATTCTCCCGGTTAGCCCGCAATCGGCTCGCTCCCAGAGTCGTGTTAAAGTCCACTTCGCATTCATTCTCTTTTCTCAGCAGATTAAAAGAAAGTTTCATCTTGGGCTCCCTGAAACTTCCATCCTGCACCGCTGTTTGCTTTTGCACAAGAGCAGAGAAGAGCGCACCGTTCCCAGTGGCACAGCAGTACCGGGTCGATGCTTGGAGTGAACGGAGCAAGCTCCTTTTTCAACTCCTATTGCTAAAAATCCATTTAATATGTAGTCCTCGTATAGAGGACATATCAGATATTAAACTGAGTCTTTATGGTGTTATTTCACCCATTAACACTTAAGGTACCTCATACAGTGGCTGTGATATGGTTACTAAACAAAATATCTTTACCAGACATCTCTCCTACATAACTGTTCTTCTTTCACAGCCACACCTTGTTGTCGAGAGATGTGCTACACTTAATCCATCCACACTGCTACCTACCCCACAGATGGAAAGCCTCATGATTGCATGTCAGAAATACCCATCAGTGTTTTACCCAGGCCAGACTTAACTGATACAACGTTGTACTTTGTAGAATGAGAAAAAACTTCTTCAGCAATAAGCATCTCTCGACATATGACGAAATACAGATTTTGCTATAAAATTAATTCCTTCTATCAGCCTGACTTAAAACCATTTGTCCTCCTTATTTATCCACTTCAAATCGAGTTTGAACAATTAAAAAAATTTTGTAGTTTGAGAAAGAACAACTTAATCTTCAGCAATCAGTATAAAAAGAAGGTAAGAAAAGGTGCAAATGCCAACCATACATCACTAAAAGTTGGAGCGGAAGTATTCGGCTGCAAGTAGGTGTGAATGTCCGACCATAATTTGTAAAAAGCTGATGAGAAAGGGTGAGAATGCCCGACTATACACCATGAAATGCGGAAGCGGAGGTGTTTGGCTGCAAGAAGGTGTGAACGCCCGACCAAAGTTTCTAAAAAGTAGTTAAGAAAAGGTTCGAATATCCATCCAAACATAATCATAAGCGGGAGCAGAGCTGTTCGACTGTAAGTAGGTGTGAATGTCAGATCATAATTTGCAAAAAGCTGATGAGAAAGGGTGAGAATGCCCGACTATACATCATCAAATGCGGGAGCGGAGTTGTTCGGCTGTGAGTAGGTGTGAATCTCCGACCATAATTGCTGAAAAATGTATTATAAAAGGTAAGAATGCCGGTCGATACATCATCAAAAGCGGGAGAGGTGGTGTTCGGCTGCAAGTAGGTGGGAATGTCCAGCCATAATTACTCACAAATGGGTAAGAAAAGGTAGTATTGCCAGACCATACATGATCAAAACAGGGAGCGGAGGTGGTTCAGCTGCAAAAAGGTGTGAATGTTCGACTAAAGTTTGTAAAAAGCGGGTAAGATAAGGTGCGAATGCCCGACAATGTATGATCAAAAGAGGGAGTGGAGGTGTTCAGCTGCAAGAAGGTCTGAATGTCCTTCAATAATTGCTAGAGAAAATTAAAGAAATTTTTCGAAAATCAACCCGCACATGATCATAAGCATTAGTGGAGGTGTTCAGCTGCAAGAAGGTTTGAATGTCCGAGCATAGTTTGTAAAAAGCGGGTAAGAAAAGGTGCCAATGCCCGAACATACACCATCAAAAGAGGGAGCGGAGGTGTTCCGCTGTAAGAAGGTGTGAATGTCCGACCATAGTTGGTAAAAAGCGGGTAAGAAAAGGTTAAAATACCCGACTGTACACAATTAAAAGAGGGAGCGGAGTTGTTCAGCTAAGAGAAGGTGTGAAAGTCCGACCATGGTTTGTAAAAAGTGGGTAAGAAAAGGTTCGTATGCCCGAATATAAACCATCAAAAGCGGAAGCGGAGGTGTTCGGCTGCAAGAAGGTGTGAACGTCCGACCAAAGGTTGTAAAAAGCAGTTAAGAAAAGGTTCGAATATCCAACCAAACATAATCAAAAGCGGGAGCAGAGCTGTTCGACTGCAAGTAGGTGTGAATGTCAGATCATAAATTGCAAAAAGCTGATGAGAAAAGGTGAGAATTCCTGACTATACACCATCAAATGCGGGAGCGGAGTTGTTCGGCTGTGAGTAGGTGTGAATCTCCGACCATAATTGTTGAAAAATGTGTTAGAAAAGGTAAGAATGCCGGTCCATCCATCATCAAAAGCGAGAGAGGTGGTGTTCGGCTGCAAGTAGGTGTGAATGTCCAGCCATAATTACTCACAAACGGGTGAGAAAAGGTAGTATTGCCAGACCATACATGATCAAAACAGGGAAGCGGAGGTGGTTCAGCTGCAAGAAGGTGTGAATGTCCAACTAAAGTTCAAATATATTAACAAAAGCGGGAGGAGAGGTCTACGGATGAGAGTGGTTGAGAATTTCCAACCATAATCTATGAAATGCGTTAAAAAAAAGTGGGTGTGAATATCCCACCATACAAGTATGGTGGAGAGGAAGCTGTGAATGGCCGACCATAGTTTGCAAAAAACGGGTAAGAAAAGGTTCGAATGCCCGAACATACACCATCAAAAGAGGGAGCGGAGGTGTTCCGCTGTAAGAAAGTGTGAATGTTCGACCATAGTTGGTAAAAAGCGGGTAAGAAAAGGTAACAAAGCCTTTCAGAGATGTTCGGCTGGTATTTATCAATGTCTAGATAGATTTCAACAAAAAACAACGTTGTATTTCGCAGTAAAAGAAAGAGCTGAACCATCTCCGCTCCCTGTTTTGATTATCTATGGTCTGGCAATACTAACTTTTCTTACCCGTTTGTGAGTAATTATGGCTGGACATTCACACCTACTTGCAGTCTAACAGCTCTGCTCCCTCTTTTGATGGTGTATGTTCGGGCATTCAAACCTTTTCTTACCCGTTTTTTACAAACTATGCTCGGACATTCAAACCTTCTTATAGCCGAACACATCCACTCCTGCTTTTGATGATTTATGGTTGGGCATAAGAACCTACTTGTTGCCCGCTTTTCATTAATTATGGGTGGACATTCAGACCTTGTCGCAGCCAAACACCTCCGCTCCCTGTTTTTATCATGTATGGTTGGACATTTGCACCTTTTCTCATCCGCTTTTTGCAAACTATGGTCGGCCATTCACAGCTTCCTCTCCACCATACTTGTATGGTGGGATATTCACACCCACTTAAATCCGAAGACCTCCGGCCCCACTTTTGTTTATATTTAGTCGGTCATTCGCACCTTACCCGCTTATGGCAAACTATGACCTTCTTGCAGCCAAACACCTCTGATCTCGCTTTTGATGATGTAAGGTTGGGCATTCAGACCTTGCTTCACCTGCTTTTCACCAAATATAGTCGGACATTCACACCTTCTTGCAGCCGAACACTTCCGCTCCACCTTTTAGTGTTCCATCACACCTTTTTTTTAACCGCATTTCATAGATTATGGTTGGAAATTCTCAACCACTCTCATCCGAAGACCTCTCCTCCCGCTTTTGTTAATATATTTGAACTTTAGTCGGACATTCACATCTTCTTGCAGCTGAACCACCTCCGCTTCCCTGTTTTGATCATGTATGGTCTTGCAATACTACCTTTTCTTACCCGTTTGTGAGTAATTATGGCTGGACATTCACACCTACTTGCAGCCGAACACCACCTCTCTCGCTTTTGATGATGGATGGACCGGCATTCTTACCTTTTATAACACATTTTTCAGCAATCATGGTCGGAGATTCACACCTACTCACAGCCGAACAACTCCGCTCCCGCATTTGATGGTGTATAGTCGGGCATTCTCACCCTTTCTCATCAGCTTTTTGCAAATTATGATCTGACATTCACAACTACTTGCAGTTGAACAGCTCTGCTCCCGCTTTTGATTATGTTTGGTTGGATATTCGCAACTTTTCTTAACTGCTTTTTACAAACTTTGGTTGGACGTTCACACCTTCTTGTAGCCAAACACATCCACTCCTGCTTTTGATGGTGTAAATTCGGGCATACGAACCTTTTCTTACCCGCTTTTTACAAACCATGGTCGGACTTTCACACATTCTCTTAGCTGAACAACTCCGCTCCCTCTTTTGATTGTGTACAGTCGGGTATTTTAACCTTTTCTTACCCGCTTTTTACCAACTATGGTCGGACATTCACACCTTCTTACAGCGGAACACCTCCGCTGCCTCTTTTGATGGTGTATGTTCGGGCATTGGCACCTTTTCTTACCCGCTTTTTACAAACTATGCTCGGACATTCAAACCTTCTTGCAGCTGAACACCTCCACTCCTGCTTATGATCATGTGCGGTTTGATTTTCGAAAATTTTCTTTCATGTTTTCTAGCAATTATCGATGGACATTCAGACCTTCTTGCAGCTGAACACCTCCGCTCCCGCTATTGATTGTGTACAGTCGGGTATTTTAACCTTTTCTTACCCGCTTTTTACCAACTATGGTCGGACATTCACACATTCGGACATTACAGCGGAACACCTCCGCTCCCTCTTTTGATGGTGTATGTTCGGGCATTCCCACCTTTTTTTTAACCATTTTTCAGGAATTATTGGTGGACATTCACACCTTCTTACATCGGAACACCTCCGCTCCCTCATTTAATGGTATATGTTCGGGTATTCGAACCTTTTCTTACCCGCTGTTTACAAACTATGGTCGGACATTCAAACCTTATGTAGCCGAACACATCCACTCCTGCTTTTGATGATGTATGTTTGGGCATTCGAACCTACTTGTTGCCCGCTTTTCATTAATTATGGGTGGACATTCACACCTTGTCGCAGCCAAACACCTCCGCTCCCTGTTTTAATCATGTATGGTTTGACATTTGCACCTTTTCTCACACGCTTTTTACTATTGTCGGCCATTCACAGCTTCCTCTCCACCATACTTGTATGGTGGGATATTCACACCCACTTGCATCCGAAGACCTCCGCCCCCATTTTTGTTGATATTTAGTCGGTCATTCGCACCTTACCCGCTTTTGGCAAACTATGGCCTTCTTGCAGCCAAACACCTCTGATCTCGCTTTTGATGATGTAAGGTTGGGCATTCAGATCTTGCTTCACCTGCTTTTCACCAAATATAGTCGGACATTCACACCTTCTTACAGCCGAACACTTCCGCTCCACCTTTTAGTGTTCTATCACACTTTTTTTCCCCCCGCATTTTATAGATTATGGATGGAAATTCTCAACCACTCTCATCCGAAGACCTCTCCTCCCGCTTTTGTTAATATATTTGAACTTTAGTCGGACATTCACACCTATTTGCAGCCGAACACCACCTCTCTCGCTTTTGATGATGTATGGACCGGCATTCTTACCTTTTCTAACACATTTTTCAGCAATTATGGTCGGAGATTCACACCTACTCACAGCGGAACAACTCCGCTCCCGCATTTGATGGTGTATAGTCGGGCATTCTCACCCTTTCTCATCAGCTTTTTGCAAATTATGATCTGACATTCACACCTACTTGCAGTTGAACAGCTCTGCTCCCGCTTTTGATTATGTTTGGTTGGATATTCTCACCTTTTCTTAACTGCTTTTTACAAACTTTGGTTGGACGTTCACACCTTCTTGTAGCCGAACACATCCACTCCTGCTTTTGATGATGTATGGTTGGGCATTCGCACTTTTTTTTTACCCATTTTTCAGGAATTATGGGTGGACATTCACACCTTCTTGCAGCTGAACACCTCCTCTCCTACTTATGATCATGTGCGGTTTGATTTTCGAAAATTTTCTTTCATGTTCTCTAGCAATTATTGATGGACATTCAGACCTTCTTGCAGCTGAACACCTCCACTCCCTCTTTTGATCATACATTGTCGGGCATTCGCACCTTGTCATACCGGCTTTTTACAAACTTTAGTCGAACATTCACACCTTTTTGCAGCTGAACCACCTCCGCTCCCTGTTTTGATCATTTATGGTCTGGCAATACTACCTTTTCTTACCCGTTTGTGAGTAATTTTGGCTGGACATTCACAGCTTCTTGCAGCCGAACACCTCTTCTCCCGCTTTTGATGATGAATGGTCCGGCATTCTTACCTTTTCTAACACATTTTTCAGCAATTATTGTCGGTCATTCACACCCTTTCCCATCAGCTTTTTGCAAATTATGATCTGACATTCACACCTACTTGCAGTCGAACACCCTTGCTCCCGCTTTTGATTATGTTTGGTTGGATATTCGAACCTTTTCTTAACTGCGTTTTACAAACTTTGGTCGGACGTTCACACCTTCTTGCAGCCGAACACCTCCGCTTCCGCTTTTGATGGTGTATATTCGGGCATACGAACCTTTTCTTACCCGCTTTTTACAAACCATGGTCGGACTTTCACACATTCTCTTAGCTGAACAACTCCGCTCCCTCTTTTGATTGTGTACAGTCGGGTATTTTAACCTTTTCTTACCCGCTTTTTACCAACTATGGTCGGACATTCACACCTTCTTACAGCGGAACACCTCCGCTGCCTCTTTTGATGGTGTATGTTCGGGCATTGGCACCTTTTCTTACCCGCTTTTTACAAACTATGCTCGGACATTCAAACCTTCTTGCAGCTGAACACCTCCACTCCTGCTTATGATCATGTGCGGTTTGATTTTCGAAAATTTTCTTTCATGTTTTCTAGCAATTATCGATGGACATTCAGACCTTCTTGCAGCTGAACACCTCCGCTCCCGCTATTGATTGTGTACAGTCGGGTATTTTAACCTTTTCTTACCCGCTTTTTACCAACTATGGTCGGACATTCACACATTCGGACATTACAGCGGAACACCTCCGCTCCCTCTTTTGATGGTGTATGTTCGGGCATTCCCACCTTTTTTTTAACCATTTTTCAGGAATTATTGGTGGACATTCACACCTTCTTACATCGGAACACCTCCGCTCCCTCATTTAATGGTATATGTTCGGGTATTCGAACCTTTTCTTACCCGCTGTTTACAAACTATGGTCGGACATTCAAACCTTATGTAGCCGAACACATCCACTCCTGCTTTTGATGATGTATGTTTGGGCATTCGAACCTACTTGTTGCCCGCTTTTCATTAATTATGGGTGGACATTCACACCTTGTCGCAGCCAAACACCTCCGCTCCCTGTTTTAATCATGTATGGTTTGACATTTGCACCTTTTCTCACACGCTTTTTACTATTGTCGGCCATTCACAGCTTCCTCTCCACCATACTTGTATGGTGGGATATTCACACCCACTTGCATCCGAAGACCTCCGCCCCCCTTTTTGTTGATATTTAGTCGGTCATTCGCACCTTACCCGCTTTTGGCAAACTATGGCCTTCTTGCAGCCAAACACCTCTGATCTCGCTTTTGATGATGTAAGGTTGGGCATTCAGATCTTGCTTCACCTGCTTTTCACCAAATATAGTCGGACATTCACACCTTCTTACAGCCGAACACTTCCGCTCCACCTTTTAGTGTTCTATCACACTTTTTTTCCCCCCGCATTTTATAGATTATGGATGGAAATTCTCAACCACTCTCATCCGAAGACCTCTCCTCCCGCTTTTGTTAATATATTTGAATTTTAGTCGGACATTCACACCTATTTGCAGCCGAACACCACCTCTCTCGCTTTTGATGATGTATGGACCGGCATTCTTACCTTTTCTAACACATTTTTCAGCAATTATGGTCGGAGATTCACACCTACTCACAGCGGAACAACTCCGCTCCCGCATTTGATGGTGTATAGTCGGGCATTCTCACCCTTTCTCATCAGCTTTTTGCAAATTATGATCTGACATTCACACCTACTTGCAGCTCTGCTCCCGCTTTTGATTATGTTTGGTTGGATATTCTCACCTTTTCTTAACTGCTTTTTACATACTTTGGTTGGACGTTCACACCTTCTTGTAGCCGAACACATCCACTCCTGCTTTTGATGATGTATGGTTGGGCATTCGCACTTTTTTTTTTACCCATTTTTCAGGAATTATGGGTGGACATTCACACCTTCTTGCAGCTGAACACCTCCTCTCCTACTTATGATCATGTGCGGTTTGATTTTCGAAAATTTTCTTTCATGTTCTCTAGCAATTATTGATGGACATTCAGACCTTCTTGCAGCTGAACACCTCCACTCCCTCTTTTGATCATACATTGTCGGGCATTCGCACCTTGTCATACCGGCTTTTTACAAACTTTAGTCGAACATTCACACCTTTTTGCAGCTGAACAACTCCGCTCCCTGTTTTGATCATTTATGGTCTGGCAATACTACCTTTTCTTACCCGTTTGTGAGTAATTTTGGCTGGACATTCACAGCTTCTTGCAGCCGAACACCTCTTCTCCCGCTTTTGATGATGAATGGTCCGGCATTCTTACCTTTTCTAACACATTTTTCAGCAATTATTGTCGGTCATTCACACCCTTTCCCATCAGCTTTTTGCAAATTATGATCTGACATTCACACCTACTTGCAGTCGAACACCCTTGCTCCCGCTTTTGATTATGTTTGGTTGGATATTCGAACCTTTTCTTAACTGCGTTTTACAAACTTTGGTCGGACGTTCACACCTTCTTGCAGCCGAACACCTCCGCTTCCGCTTTTGATGGTGTATATTCGGGCATTCAAACCTTTTCTTACCCGCTTTTTACAAACCATGGTCAGACTTTCACACCTTCTTTTAGCCGAAAAACTCCGCTCCCGCTATTGATTGTGTACAGTCGGATATTTTAACCTTTTCTTACCCGCTTTTTACCAACTACGGTCAGACCTTCACACCTTACAGCGGAACACCTCCACTCCCTCTTTTGATGGTGTATGTTCAGGCATTTGAACCTTTTCTTACCCGCTTTTTACAAACTATGGTCGGGCATTCAAACCTTCTTGTAGCCGAACACATCAACTCCTGCTTTTGATCATGTATGGTTGGACATTCGCACCTTTTCTCACCCGCTTTTTCTCATAGACTATTCTACCATCAACAACTTGGAAACCATAATCGACTCTCTAGATGCAGAAAAAGCATTTGATGGAGTGAACTGGAAATTTTTATTCGCAACATTAAACAAATTCGGGTTTGTGTCACACTTCATAAACTGGATAAGGATATTATATAGCTCCCCAAATGCAAGTGTCAGGACAAATGATCAAACTTCTCCAAGCTTCAGTCTGCAGAGAGGTACAAGACAGGGTTACCAACTTTCTCCCTCACTTTTTGCTATTTTCATCAAACCTTTAGCAGCTGCTATAAGACAAGATAGAAATATTAAAGGCATCCAACCCCAAAATATTGAGCATAAAATAAGTCTTTATGCTGATGATGTATTACTTTTCCTTCAGAACTCACAGACGTCTCTCACTCACACGATCACACTCATAAATAAATTCTCTGCACTTTGTGACTACTCTATCAACTGGTCTAAGACCACAGTTCTGCCCATTAACTGTAGGGTCCAGAATATACCTGCGATCACTTTACAGTCAGGAAATATTAGATATTTAGGCATAAACATTTCCTCCAGGCTCTCAGAGCTAACAAAGCTAAATTATGTGCAATTATTAAAGAGAATAGAGGACGAGCTCTCTCGTTGGAAGTCCTTACCTATATCACTTATGGGGAGAGTTACAACCATTAAAATGATGATACTACCAAAAGTTAACTATTTGTTCTCAATGATCCCCATAAAACCATCTGCTACTTGGTTTAAGTCACTAGATTCATGCATCTCCAAATTTCTGTGGAAAAACAAACCCTTAGTTTAAAAACCCTACAGAAGACCAAGGACAGTGGTGGATTAGATTGACCTCATTTTCAGCACTATTCCTTAGCCAATAGGTTACAATATATATCAAAATGGTTTAAACCTTGTTGTTGTCACAGTTCCCAGAGACGTTGTAATCGTTGAGGATTCTATATTCACCCCCTCATTAGAGGCACGTGTTGCAGATTGATGACACTGAATCTTCTTCTCTGTTCATTGCTGGCATCATTCCCAGCATCGTAAGTGTTCGTGGCATTGTTAGCCTCTTCTGTTGGATCTTGATATCGAGCATCCTTTTGTATTTCTGGTTTGTCAGTCCTCTCTCTTTGTTCACCGGAGTCTTTGTCTCTTTGTCCTTGAGTTTGGTGATTTTTTCTTCTTTTGATGCCTTGACACAGTGTGACAGGTGATACCACGTGGGAGATCCTTTAACTTGGACTGCTGTCCCTGTGCTGCGAAATGGCTGTGGTGCTCAAATGGTCTCTCCTTCATCATATACACAGTTATTTATACATCACCTTCCACCATGAAGCGTTGTCCCTTTTTGTTTCTCTCTTTGTTCTTAAAATGCTGTTATGCATGTCTAAACCAATCCATTAAATTAGATAATTTTGGCAGTAAAGCGATCTACAATGTGCTTGGTCGCAAAGCTGCTCATCTGTGGTAAACAGCTCTTCAGAAAGGCATTCTTCAATTGATTTCACTAATTTTATGTAATAATTTTGTGATTTCCTACAAAACTACACTTCTTCTCCCATCTGTCTGAGTATTTAATATTGTCTGGGTCCCGTTAAAACATGTATTTTTCCCATCTAATTCCTTGTTTGCTTTAAAACAAGTATTCCCCATTTTCTATCCCTTCAGTAACCAACCGGTTTGTATGGAGTACACTGGAGAAACTTGACTGATCAGTAAAACACTGCTTTTGTTGTCACCGCAAGGCTTCCCCCGTCGGTTGTTTCACTGAGACACTACTGAGTAACTACAACTCAACACAGTTTATACACATAACATTCATATACATACTAACAAACAAACAAACAATTATTTATCGCAATTTTCTCATCTCTGTTTGAACGTACACCCAGGTAAATATTCCTTTAGTCTTGTCATACCGACTATGGACCCATTCATTGTTTAACTTCACTGTTTTGCAAATCCTAATTGAATATTACACATTGACATTGAACTTTACTGGATAAGCAGGTCTTCATTGCATTCAGCAGCCTATATGTGAGCATCTATGTGTAAGCTGTTCTTCTTTGCATTTATCAGCAGCAAGCAATTCTTCATTGCACATGCATATGAAAATAGTACAACAATTCCAATGCGTTAGCGAAACCTTCTATATCAGGAGTGTCCATCATGATGCTGGGAATAGAACCTCTTTCCCAGAATAGTTCATTACTCAACTGATCATAACTCCGCAATGAGCACATTTCAAAGTATCATTTATCTACATGTATTCAAAAATCTATGTGTAAATGTTTAATATTTCTTATATTTGTTGATGTCATTCTGTGTGCATGTGGCCTAAACCCAATCTCTGTGTGGCAATTTTAATTTAAACAAGTTGAACTCTGCCTCTGATCATTTAAAAACGGTGTGTACCAATATCAACCTTTCTCAGGTAATTACTGATCCTACAAAACCAATCTTAAGAGATCCTTCAAGGTTGTCCCTGATTGGCTCAATCTTAACAAATCAAAGGTAGAAAATCCGCAGTATCTGAACTTGGTGTTAGTTATCACTGCTCAATAGCCTGTATCAGAATTGCAAAAATGAAAAGATTAGGTCCACGCTTGGTATCCAGATCCTGAAACATCTCCATGAGCAGGATTTTTTTTTAACTGATCTGTTGAATAGTTATACTCATGACACTGTTAAAATCCCAGATGAAGATCTAGCACTTGACCATTTTTGTAAATCTTCTAATTCCATAGTTGATAAACACGCCCCTTTTAAAAAGTATAGAACTTAGAACAGGTCTAGTCCCTGGCTTTCGTCAGAACTGTCTTCTTTACTTAAAAAATAAATAAACCTTGGATGCTAGCTGGGCATATGAGGGACCCGGGTCATTGCCTTGCTTTTAGGAAGCTTAGAAATAAAGGTACAGCAGAAATAAGAAAGGCCAAGTCTGATCATTATCTAAATTTGATTCCCAGAGCTTACTCAGATTTCAGAAAAGTCTGTCCTACTGCTCCTGTTTTTAATTAGACTTCTATGCCTTCGCAGTCGCAGCTTTGTCACTCCTTTTAAGCTTATTGTATGTTCTAAATGTTGTTTTAATCGTGTCTTCAAAAGATTTTTGTTTTTTTTTGTCTCAGCTATTGTATATGAGATTATTTTCTCCATTTATCTCCAAGTTTAAATAAATGTTATTACTAGTGTGGCACTTTCTATGTCAAGGGGACAGTGGTGGTACTCTGTATGGTTATTTTAGTCACACCCTATGTTCTCATGTTAGCCGTTGTTTTCTTCACTGAGGTTGAGATGAACCCCCTCCTGTTGAGAGAATTCCCCTTTGTAGTCAGACTTTTGCCTCAGAAAACAGTGGTGGGTAAATAATCTTTCCCTACTTCTGAAGGTCGTGGTACAATGTGATAAGTGAATCCAAGAAGTCCTTCAGCTGCTGTGGGTGATGTAAGTAGTACCTGAAATGGACCTTCCCCCCATTGGGCTGTACCAGTTCTTTTTCTTTATCACTTTGATGATGATCCAGTCCCCGGGTTTTACTGTCTTCAGAGATTCCTTCACCGGTTCACCTGGAACAGACTAAACAGAAGAGATCTCTCTACTTGTTAATATTTGTATACTGCTAAGGTTTCTTCTCTTTTTCTTTTTTTCTTCATCATGTCAGTTGATGACTGTGTTTTGACTGTGGGAGTACAAATGGTCTTCCATACCTTTTCTCAAATGGAGTTCATCTTGTGCTAGTTGGAGGATGCATTTTTAGGATGGTAAACAGTAAACCCAATATTTCCCATTTCTTCCATGATTTTTTCCAGTCTTGACTTAATTATTCCATTGTGTCTCTCCACGAAACCTGCTGATTGTGGATGATATGCACAGTCGTTTCTAAGGTCTATTTTAAGTTCTTTGCCATCAGTGAGATGACGTTGTTTACACAGTGTGTCAAATTATCACTGAAGATCTTTTCAGGAATTTCAAATCTAGAAATGATTTATTTTACCCGTGCTTTTGCTTCTGAGAGTGCATCGGCTTGTGCCCATGGAAATATTTCAGTCCATTTGGTATAAACCTCTGTTGTCACTGAGCAGAATCGTTTCCCTTAACATTAATTTAGTTCAATGAAATCTACACAATAATGAAATAATGAAATCCAAACAAATATGTTGAAAAAGATACACTGGCTTAGGGAATTATCTTCGTTTTGGTCTTAGATTGCCCTGTTGATTGTATTTTGCACATATTTGACCTGCTAGACAAAACTTTATTCATTTACTTATTCTAAAAAGAAATTATTTTAGACCTGGAACGATCCATCTTTTATTTTTTATGGAACTCCAAATGGGAAAGGTTGAGGAGGGAAGTACTGAAGAAGCCAAAAGTGAAGGGAGGGAAAGCAGTACCAGATCTGTATTTGTTTTTAGGAAGTCTCTTTACCTCTGTCCAATTAAAGTGTGCAATTAACCCATCCAAAAACCCAGCGGCAGCTGCAATGGCAAGATTATGGATGGGGGCCTACATGAGAAGATTACGACTTTTACCATCAGACCTGAAAGTACCTGTGTCTTTTAATCTAACAAAAAGTTATGCTTTTATAAAGACATTTTTAAACCATTTTAATTTAGAACAAGAAGATGTACAAGTTTTAACGTGCCATCGATCTTTGCTCTCTGTTGTGCAGGAGCAGGCCCCAGTGAGTCCAGTGCGTGGGCTCACTCTTGGCGAGCCCTCAACAGTTTGGCGCAGTGTGAACCTTTCAGCTCTTCTGAACAGACTTTGGGATTTGTCATGGATGGTGGCTCACGAGATTCTCCCAGTCAGGTCATGCACTCCAGGGGTATGTCGGCGACGGCCACCTGCCCCCGTCCAGGTTGTGGCGCGCCGACTCCTTAAATTTCCCGTACTTACCAGCAAGAGAGGTCCTGTCAGCACAACTGGTGCTTTATGGGGTGAGTCAAAATCAGAACCTCAGGAAAGAGGAATTTGTCAAAAGGTGGCTCACCTTGGCCGCCATCAAAGACGCCATATGGACCTCAAGAAACTTGCTGGTAAGAAGGCACAAGCAGATTCCCCCCTGGCTGTGATCCAGATGGCAGTAGCAACAGCCCAAGAGGCTGCAGGCCAAGGACGCAGCCACAAAGAAGCATCGCCTCTGTGCTCACTCGGACGAAGGAGCCGGAGTCACACGAAAAAAAGGTCCAAGCAATAGCAGAAGGCAGAGAAGCAATAACTGTCCACTGGTTCACGTCCGAGGGCCCTTCCTGGCACAATGCGCACTTGTAGCGGTGTTCTTTTTATGGCCATAGGTGGCCAGAGTGTCACTTTGCACCTCCGCCCACCCGCTGCACTGAGCACTCTTCAGCCCTTAAATGGCATAACTTTGCACTCGAGCACCATTCAAGCAACATCGGCACAGTCGAAACAAGTAAGCCAACTCTACTCAGAGAAGTCACTCTGCACAGTAACAAGATTTCTTTTTCACAGACAGAAAGGGCTTCACCCGCAAAGGTAAAGCCTGCCAAAATTAGAAACAACTCATTAGTGCTGCTCTCCACGGAAGTGTTTAGTAAAAGGCGAAAGACTTGTACGTTATGAAGAGAAACCAGAGTACGATTATCCATCACTGCGGGAGCAGGGCATCAGGCTAGTTGGCATAGCCACGTTCCCCATGGTGAGCTTTAAAGTCCACTTCGCATTCACTCTCTTTTCTCAGCAGATTAAAAGAAAGTTTCATCTTGGGCTCCCTGAAACTTCCATCCTGCACCGCTGTTTGCTTTTGCACAAGAGCAGAGAAGAGCGCACCGTTCCCAGTGGCACTGCAGTACCGGGTCGATGCTTGGAGTGAACGGAGCAAGCTCCTTTTTCAACTCCTATTGCTAAAAATCCATTTAATATGTAGTCCTCGTATAGAGGACATATCAGATATTAAACTGAGTCTTTATGGTGTTATTTCACCCATTAACACTTAAGGTACCTCATACAGTGGCTGTGATATGGTTACTTAACAAAATATCTTTACCAAACATCTCTCCTACATAACTGTTCTTCTTTCACAGCCACACCTTGTTGTCGAGAGATGTGCTACACTTAATCCATCCACACTGCTACCTACCCCACAGATGGAAAGCCTCATGATTGCATGTCAGAAATAACCATCAGTGTTTTACCCAGGCCAGACTTAACTGATACAACGTTGTACTTTGTAGAATGAGAAAAAACTTCTTCAGCAATAAGCATCTCTCGACATATGACGAAATACAGATTTTGCTATAAAATTAATTCCTTCTATCAGCCTGACTTAAAACCGTTTGTCCTCCTTATTTATCCACTTCAAATCGAGTTTGAACAATTAAAAAAATTTTGTAGTTTGAGAAAGAACAACTTAATCTTCAGCAATCAGTATAAAAAGAAGGTAAGAAAAGGTGCAAATGCCAACCATACATCACTAAAAGGTGGAGCGGAAGTATTCGGCTGCAAGTAGGTGTGAATGTCCGACCATAATTTGTAAAAAGCTGATGAGAAAGGGTGAGAATGCCCGACTATACACCATGAAATGCGGAAGCGGAGGTGTTCGGCTGCAAGAAGGTGTGAACGCCCGACCAAAGTTTCTAAAAAGCAGTTAAGAAAAGGTTTGAATATCCATCCAAACATAATCATAAGCAGGAGCAGAGCTGTTCGACTGTAAGTAGGTGTGAATGTCAGATCATAATTTGCAAAAAGCTGATGAAAAAGGGTGAGAATGCCCGACTATACATCATCAAATGCGGGAGCGGAGTTGTTCGGCTGTGAGTAGGTGTGAATCTCCGACCATAATTGCTGAAAAATGTATTATAAAAGGTAAGAATGCCGGTCCATACATCATCAAAAGCGGGAGAGGTGGTGTTCGGCTGCAAGTAGGTGGGAATGTCCAGCCATAATTACTCACAAATGGGTAAGAAAAGGTAGTATTGCCAGACCATACATGATCAAAACAGGGAGCGGAGGTGGTTCAGCTGCAAAAAGGTGTGAATGTTCGACTAAAGTTTGTAAAAAGCGGGTAAGATAAGGTGCGAATGCCCGACAATGTATGATCAAAAGAGGGAGTGGAGGTGTTCAGCTGCAAGAAGGTCTGAATGTCCTTCAATAATTGCTAGAGAAAATTAAAGAAATTTTTCGAAAATCAAACCGCACGTGATCATAAGCAGGGGTGGAGGTGTTCAGCTGCAAGAAGGTTTGAATGTCCGAGCATAGTTTGTAAAAAGCGGGTAAGAAAAGGTGCCAATGCCCGAACATACACCATCAAAAGAGGCAGCGGAGGTGTTCCGCTGTAAGAAGGTGTGAATGTCCGACCATAGTTGGTAAAAAGCGGGTAAGAAAAGGTTAAAATACCCGACTGTACACAATTAAAAGAGGGAGCGGAGTTGTTCAGCTAAGAGAAGGTGTGAAAGTCCAACCATGGTTTGTAAAAAGCGGGTAAGAAAAGGTTCGTATGCCCGAATATACACCATCAAAAGCGGAAGCGGAGGTGTTCGGCTGCAAGAAGGTGTGAACGTCCGACCAAAGGTTGTAAAAAGCAGTTAAGAAAAGGTTCGAATATCCAACCAAACATAATCAAAAGCGGGAGCAGAGCTGTTCGACTGCAAGTAGGTGTGAATGTCAGATCATAAATTGCAAAAAGCTGATGAGAAAAGGTGAGAATTCCTGACTATACACCATCAAATGCGGGAGCGGAGTTGTTCGGCTGTGAGAAGGTGTGAATCTCCGACCATAATTGTTGAAAAATGTGTTAGAAAAGGTAAGAATGCCGGTCCATCCATCATCAAAAGCGAGAGAGGTGGTGTTCGGCTGCAAGTAAGTGTCCAGCCATAATTACTCACAAACGGGTGAGAAAAGGTAGTATTGCCAGACCATACATGATCAAAAAAGGGAAGCGGAGGTGGTTCAGCTGCAAGAAGATGTGAATGTCCAACTAAAGTTCAAATATATTAACAAAAGCGGGAGGAGAGGTCTACGGATGAGAGTGGTTGAGAATTTCCAACCATAATCTATGAAATGCGGTGAAAAAAAGTGGGTGTGAATATCGCACCATACAAGTATGGTGGAGAGGAAGCTGTGAATGGCCGACCATAGTTTGCAAAAAACGGGTAAGAAAAGGTTCGAATGCCCGAACATACACCATCAAAAGAGGGAGCGGAGGTGTTCGGCTACAAGAAGGTGTGAAAGTCCGACGATGGTTTGTAAAAAGCGGGTAAGAAAACGTTTGAATGCCCGAATATATACCATCAAAAGCAGAAGCGGAGGTGTTCGGCTGCAAGAAGATGTGAATGTCCGACCAAAGTTTTGTAAAAAGCAGTTAAGAAAAGGTTCGAATATCCAACCAAACATAATCAAAAGCGGGAGCAGAGCTGTTCGACTGCAAGTAGGTGTGAATGTCCTCAACGTTTTTCTTTGTTGAAATCGATCTAGACATTGATAAATATGAAGGACAAAGCAGTTTCCACTTGGTTTGAGTGAAGGAATTCATTTTATACATAAAATCCCAAATCATGCAGAACGTATGAAAAGAAGCTTATTCTCGGATTCCTAAACCTCCAGTGTTGCAATTTACTATACTGCAAAATACAACGTTGTTCTTTGTTGAAATCGATTTAGACATAAATAAATATGAAGGACAAAGCAGTTTCCACTTGGTTTGAGTGAAGGAATTCATTTTATACATAAAATCCCAAATCATGCAGAACGTATGAAAAGAAGCTTATTCTCGGATTCCTGATCCTCCAGTGTTGCACTTTCCTATACTGCAAAATCCAATGTTGTTCTTTGTTGAAGTCGATCTAGACATTGATAAATATGAAGGACAAAGGAGTTTCCACTTGGTTTGAGTGAAGGAATTCATTTTATACATAAAATCCCAAATCGTGCAGAACGTATGAAAAGAAGCTTATTCTCGGATTCCTCGTCCTTCAGTGTTGCACTTTCTTCTACTGCAAAATACAATGTTTTTCTTTGTTGAAGTCGATCTAGACATTGATAAATATGAAGTTAAAAGCAATTTTAACATAGTTTGAGTGAAGGAATTCATTTTATATTAAAATCCGAAATCGTGCAGAACTCATGAAAATAACCTTATTCTCGGATTCCTGCGCCTTTTGATTTGTTCTTTCTTTTACTGCACAGTGCAATGTTGTTCTTTGTTTAAATCTATCTAGTCATTGATAAATATGAAGGTAAAAGCCGTTTTAACATAGTTTGAGTGAAGGAATTAATTTTATAGATAAAATCCAAAATCGTGCAGAACTCATGAAAGTAAGCTTATTCTCGGATTCCTGAAACTTTAGATTTGCTCTTTCTTTTACTGCAAAGTCCAGTGTTGTTTTTTTGTTTGAATCTTTCTAAACATTGATCAATATGAAGGACAAAGCAGTTTTAACATAGTTTGAGTGAAGGAATTCATTTTATACATAAAATCCCAAATCATGCAGAACGTATGAAAAGAAGCTTATTCTCGGATTCCTCGTCCTTCAGTGTTGCACTTTCTTCTACTGCAAAATACAATGTTTTTCTTTGTTGAAGTCGATCTAGACATTGATAAATATGAAGGACAAAGCAGTTTTCACTTGGTTTGAGTGAAGGAATTAATTTTATACATAAAATCTCAAATCATGCAGAACGTATGAAAAGAAGCTTATTCTCGGATTCCTGATTCTTCAGTGTTGCTCTTTCTTCTACTGCAAAGAACAACGTTGTTTTTTTGTTTAAATCTTTCTAGACATTGATAAATACCAGCCGAACATCTCTGAAAGGCTTTCTTTCAGAACCAACTCCGCTCCCTGTTTTGATTATCTATGGTCTGGCAATATTAACTTTTCTTTCCCGTTTGTGAGTAATTATGGCTGGACATTCACACCTACTTGCAGTCTAACAGCTCTGCTCCCGCTTTTGATTATGTTTGGTTGGATATTCGAACCTTTTATTAACTGCTTTTTACAAACTTTGGTCGGACGTTCACACCTTCTTGCAGCCGAACACCTCCGCTTCCGCTTTTGATGGTATATATTCGGGCATTCAAACGTTTTCTTACCCGCTTTTTACAAACCATGGTCGGACTTTCACACCTTTTAGTAGCCGAACAATTCCCCCCCTTCTATTGATTGTGTACAGTCGGGTATTTTAACCTTTTCTTACCCGCTTTTTACCAACTATGGTCGGAAAATCACATCGTCTTAGAGCCGAACACCTCCGCTTCCTCTTTTGATAGTGTATGTTCGGGCATTCGAACCTTTTCTTACCCGCTTTTTACAAACTATGGTCGGATATTCAAACCTTCTTGTAGCCGAACACATCCACTAATATTGAACATGTATGTTTGGACATTTGCACCTTTTCTCATCCGCTTTTTACTATTGTCGGCCATTCACAGCTTCCTCTCCACCATACTTGTATGGTGGGATATTCACACCCACTTGCATCCGAAGACCTCCGCCCCCATTTTTGTTGATATTTAGTCGGTCATTCGCACCTTACCCGCTTATGGCAAACTATGGCCTTCTTGCAGCCAAACACCTCTGATCTCGCTTTTGATGATGTAAGGTTGGGCATTCAGACCTTGCTTCACCTGCTTTTCACCAAATATAGTCGGACATTCACACCTTCTTGCAGCCGAACACTTCCGCTCCACCTTTTAGTGTTCTATCACACCTTTTTTTTAACCGCATTTCATAGATTATGGTTGGAAATTCTAAACCACTCTCATCCGAAGACCTCTCCTCCCGCTTTTGTTAATATATTTGAACTTTAGTCGGACATTCACATCTTCTTGCAGCTGAACCACCTCCGCTTCCCTGTTTTGATCATGTATGGTCTGGCAATACTACCTTTTCTTACCCGTTTGTGAGTAATTATGGCTGGACATTCAGACCTACTTGCAGCCGAACACCACCTCTCTCGCTTTTGATGATGTATGGACCGGCATTCTTCTTTATAACACATTTTTCAGCAATTATGGTCGGAGATTCACACCTACTCACAGCCGAACAACTCCGCTCCCGCATTTGATTGTGTATATTCGGGCATTCTCACCCTTTCTCATCAGCTCTTTGCAAATTATGATCTTACATTCACACCTACTTGCAGTCGAACAGCTCTGCTCCCGCTTTTGATTATGTTTGCTTGGATATTCGAACCTTTTCTTAACTGCTTTTTAAAAACTTTGGTTGGACGTTCAAACCTTCTTGTAGCCGAACACATCCACTCCTGCTTTTGATGATGTATGGTTGGGCATTCCCACCTTTTTTTTAACCATTTTTCAGGAATTATTGGTGGACATTCACACCTTTTTACAGCGGAACACCTCCGCTCCCTCATTTAATGGTATATGTTTGGGCATTCGAACCTTTTCTTACCCGCTGTTTACAAACTATGGTCGGACATTCAAACCTTATGTAGCCGAACACATCCACTCCTGCTTTTGATGATGTATGGTTGGGCATTCGAAACTACTTGTTGCCCGCTTTTCATTAATTATGGGTGGATATTCACACCTTGTCGCAGCCAAACACCTCCGCTCCCTGTTTTAATCATGTATGGTTGGACATTTGCACCTTTTCTCACACGCTTTTTACTATTGTCGGCCATTCACAGCTTCCTCTCCACCATACTTGTATGGTGGGATATTCACACCCACTTGCATCCGAAGACCTCCGCCCCCATTTTTGTTGATATT
This sequence comes from Leuresthes tenuis, assembly GCF_036924035.1. NCBI lineage: Eukaryota > Metazoa > Chordata > Actinopteri > Atheriniformes > Atherinopsidae > Leuresthes > Leuresthes tenuis. The sequence goes on along the minus strand of NW_027325483.1, from coordinate 99,654 downwards.
TAGTCGGTCATTCGCACCTTACCCGCTTTTGGCAAACTATGACCTTCTTGCAGCCAAACACCTCTGATCTCGCTTTTGATGATGTATGGGCATTCAGACCTTGCTTCACCTGCTTTTCACCAAATATTGTTGGACATTCACACCTTCTTGCAGCCGAACATTTCCGCTCCACCTTTTAGTGTTCTATCACACCTTTTTTTTCACCGCATTTCATAGATTATGAATGGAAATTCTCAACCACTCTCATCCGAAGACCTCTCCTCCCGCTTTTGTTAATATATTTGAACTTTAGTCGGACATTCACATCTTCTTGCAGCTGAACCACCTCCGCTTCCCTGTTTTGATCATGTATGGTCTGGAAATACTACCTTTTCTTACCCGTTTGTGAGTAATTATGGCTGGACATTCAGACCTACTTGCAGCCGAACACCACCTCTCTCGCTTTTGATGATGTATGGACCGGCATTCTTTCCTTTTATAACACATTTTTCAGCAATCATGGTCGGAGATTCACACCTACTCACAGCCGAACAACTCCGCTCCCGCATTTGATGGTGTATAGTCGGGCATTCTCACCCTTTCTCATCAGCTTTTTGCAAATTATGATCTGACATTCACACCTACTTGCAGTCGAACAGCTCTGCTCCCGCTTTTGATTATGTTTGGTTGGATATTCGGACCTTTTCTTAACTGCTTTTTAGAAACTTTGGTTGGACGTTCACACCTTCTTGTAGCCAAACACATCCACTCCTGCTTTTGATGGTGTATATTCGGGCATACGAACCTTTTCTTACCCGCTTTTTACAAACCATGGTCGGACTTTCACACATTGTCTTAGCTGAACAACTCCGCTCCCTCTTTTGATTGTGTACAGTCGGGTATTTTAATCTTTTCTTACCCGCTTTTTACCAACTATGGTCGGACATTCACACCTTCTTACAGCGGATCACCTCCGCTCCCTCTTTTGATGGTGTATGTTCGGGCATTGGCACCTTGTGTTACCCATTTTTCAGTAATTATGGGTGGACATTCACACCTTCTTACAGCTGAACACCTCCTCTCCCGCTTATGATCATGTGCGGTTTGATATTCGAAAATTTTCTTTCATGTTTTCTAGCAATTATCGATGGACATTCAGACCTTCTTGCAGCTGAACACCTCTGCTCCCTCTTTTGATCATACATTGTCGGGCATTCGCACCTTTTCTTACCCGCTTTTTACAAACCATGGTCGGACTTTCACACCTTTTAGTAGCCGAACAACTCCGCTCCCGCTATTGATTGTGTACAGTCGGGTATTTTAACCTTTTCTTACCAGCTTTTTACCAACTCTGGTCGGAAAATCACACCGTCTTAGAGCCGAACACCTCCGCTCCCTCTTTTGATAGTGTATGTTCGGGCATTCGAACCTTTTCTTACCCGTTTTTTACAAACTATGGTTGGACATTCAAACCTTCTTGTAGCGGAACACATCCACTCCTGCTTTTGATGATGTATGGTTGGGCATTAGAACCTACTTGTTGCCCGCGTTTCATTAATTATGGGTGGACATTCACACCTTGTCGCAACCAAAAACCTCCGCTACCTGTTTTGATCATGTATGGTTGGACATTTGCACCTTTTCTCACCCGCTTTTTGCAAACTATGGTCGGCCAATAACAGCTTCCTCTCCACCATACTTGTATGGTGAGATATTCACACCCACTTGCATCCGAAGTCCTCCGCCCCCACTTTTGTTGATATTTAGTCGGTCATTCGCACCTTACCCGCTTATGGCAAACTATGGCCTTCTTTCAGCCAAACACCTCTGATCTCGCTTTTGATGATGTAAAGTTGGGCATTCAGACCTTGCTTCACCTGCTTTTCACCAAATATAGTCGGACATTCACACCTTCTTGCAGCCGAACACTTCCGCTCCACCTTTTAGTGTTCTATCACACCTTTTTTTTAACCGCATTTCATAGATTATGGTTGGAAATTCTAAACCACTCTCATCCGAAGACCTCTCCTCCCGCTTTTGTTAATATATTTGAACTTTAGTCGGACATTCACATCTTCTTGCAGCTGAACCACCTCCGCTTCCCTGTTTTGATCATGTATGGTCTGGCAATACTACCTTTTCTTACCCGTTTGTGAGTAATTATGGCTGGACATTCAGACCTACTTGCAGCCGAACACCACCTCTCTCGCTTTTGATGATGTATGGACCGGCATTCTTACCTTTTATAACACATTTTTTAGCAATTATGGTCGGAGATTCACACCTACTCACAGCCGAACAACTCCGCTCCCGCATTTGATTGTGTATATTCGGGCATTCTCACCCTTTCTCATCAGCTCTTTGCAAATTATGATCTTACATTCACACCTACTTGCAGTCGAACAGCTCTGCTCCCGCTTTTGATTATGTTTGCTTGGATATTCGAACCTTTTCTTAACTGCTTTTTAAAAACTTTGGTTGGACGTTCAAACCTTCTTGTAGCCGAACACATCCACTCCTGCTTTTGATGATGTATGGTTGGGCATTCCCACCTTTTTTTTAACCATTTTTCAGGAATTATTGGTGGACATTCACACCTTTTTACAGCGGAACACCTCCGCTCCCTCATTTAATGGTATATGTTTGGGCATTCGAACCTTTTCTTACCCGCTGTTTACAAACTATGGTCGGACATTCAAACCTTATGTAGCCGAACACATCCACTCCTGCTTTTGATGATGTATGGTTGGGCATTCGAACCTACTTGTTGCCCGCTTTTCATTAATTATGGGTGGATATTCACACCTTGTCGCAGCCAAACACCTCCGCTCCCTGTTTTAATCATGTATGGTTGAACATTTGCACCTTTTCTCACACGCTTTTTACTATTGTCGGCCATTCACAGCTTCCTCTCCACCATACTTGTATGGTGGGATATTCACACCCACTTGCATCCGAAGACCTCCGCCCCCATTTTTGTTGATATTTAGTCGGTCATTCGCACCTTACCCGCTTTTGGCAAACTATGGCCTTCTTGCAGCCAAAGACCTCTGATCTCGCTTTTGATTATGTAAGGTTGGGCATTCAGACCTTGCTTCACCTGCTTTTCACCAAATATAGTCGGACATTCACACCTTCTTGCAGCCGAACACTTCCGCTCCACCTTTTAGTGTTCTATTACACTTTTTTTTCCCCCGCATTGTATAGATTATGGTTGGAAATTCTCAACCACTCTCATCCGAAGACCTCTCCTCCCGCTTTTGTTAATATATTTGAACTTTAGTCGGACATTCACACCTACTTGCAGCCGAACACCACCTCTCTCGCTTTTGATGATGTATGGACCGGCATTCTTACCTTTTATAACACATTTTTCAGCAATTATGGTCGGAGATTCACACCTACTCACAGCCGAACAACTCCGCTCCCGCATTTGATGGTATATAGTCAGGCATTCTCACCCTTTCTCATCAGCTTTTTGCAAATTATGATCTGACATTCACACCTACTTGCAGTTGAACAGCTCTGCTCCCGCTTTTGATGATGAATGGTCCGGCATTCTTACCTTTTCTAACACATTTTTCAGCAATTATTGTCGGTCATTCACACCCTTTCCCATCAGCTTTTTGCAAATTATGATCTGACATTCACACCTACTTGCAGTCGAACACCCTTGCTCCCGCTTTTGATTATGTTTGGTTGGATATTCGAACCTTTTCTTAACTGCGTTTTACAAACTTTGGTCGGACGTTCACACCTTCTTGCAGCCGAACACCTCCGCTTCCGCTTTTGATGGTGTATATTCGGGCATTCAAACCTTTTCTTACCCGCTTTTTACAAACCATGGTCGGACTTTCATACCTTCTTTTAGCCGAAAAACTCCGCTCCCGCTATTGATTGTGTACAGTCGGATATTTTAACCTTTTCTTCCCCGTTTTTACCAACTACGGTCAGACATTCACACCTTCTTACAGTGGAACACCTCCGCTCCCTCTTTTGATGGTGTATGTTCGGGCATTTGAACCTTTTCTTACCCGCTTTTTACAAACTATGGTCGGGCATTCAAACCTTCTTGTAGCCGAACACATCAACTCCTGCTTTTGATCATGTATGGTTGGACATTCGCACCTTTTCTCACCCGCTTTTTCTCATAGACTATTCTACCATCAACAACTTGGAAACCACAATCGACTCTCTAGATGCAGAAAAAACATTTGATGGAGTGAACTGGAAATTTTTATTCGCAACATTAAACAAATTCGGGTTTGTGTCACACTTTGTGTCAACTGGATAAGGATATTATATAGCTCCCCAAATGCAAGTGTCAGGACAAATGATCAAACTTCTCCAAGCTTCAGTCTGCAGAGAGGTACAAGACAGGGTTACCAACTTTCTCCCTCACTTTTTGCTATTTTCATCAAACCTTTAGCAGCTGCTATCAGACAAGATAGAAATATTAAAGGCATCCAACCCCAAAATATTGAGCATAAAATCAGTCTTTATGCTGATGATGTATTACTTTTCCTTCAGAACTCACAGATGTCTCTCACTCACACGATCACACTCATAAATAAATTCTCTGCACTTTGTGACTACTCTATCAACTGGTCTAAGACCACAGTTCTGCCCATTAACTGTAGGGTCCAGAATATACCTGCGATCACTTTACAGTCAGGAAATATTAGATATTTAGGCATAAACATTTCCTCCAGGCTCTCAGAGCTAACAAAGCTAAATTATGTGCAATTATTAAAGAGAATAGAGGACGAGCTCTCTCGTTGGAAGTCCTTACCTATATCACTTATGGGGAGAGTTACAACCATTAAAATGATGATACTACCAAAAGTTAACTATTTGTTCTCAATGATCCCCATAAAACCATCTGCTACTTGGTTTAAGTCACTAGATTCATGCATCTCCAAATTTCTGTGGAAAAACAAACCCTTAGTTTAAAAACCCTACAGAAGACCAAGGACAGTGGTGGATTAGATTTACCTCATTTTCAGCACTATTCCTTTGCCAATAGGTTACAATATATATCAAAATGGTTTAAACCTTGTTGTTGTCACAGTTCCCAGAGACGTTGTAATCGTTGAGGATTCTATATTCACCCCCTCATTAGAGGCACGTGTTGCAGATTGATGACACAAAATCTTCTTCTCTGTTCATTGCTGGCATCATTCCCAGCATCGTAAGTGTTTGTGGCATTGTTAGCCTCTTCTTTTGGATCTTGATATCGAGCATCCTTTTGTATTTCTGGTTTGTCAGTCCTCTCTCTTCGTTCACCGGAGTCTTCGTCTCTTTGTCCTTGAGTTTGGTGATTTTTTCTTCTTTTGATGCCTTGACACAGTGTGACAGGTGATACCACGTGGGAGATCCTTTAACTTGGACTGCTGTCCCTGTGCTGCGAAATGGCTGTGGTGCTCAAATGGTCTCTCCTTCATCATATACACAGTTATTTATACATCACCTTCCACCATGAAGCGTTGTCCCTTTTTGTTTCTCTCTTTGTTCTTAAAATGCTGTTATGCATGTCTAAACCAATCCATTAAATTAGATCATTTTGGCAGTAAAGCGATCTACAATGTGCTTGGTCGCAAAGCTGCTCATCTGTAGTAAACAGCTCTTCAGAAAGGCATTCTTCAATTGATTTCACTAATTTTATGTAATAATTTTGTGATTTCCTACAAAACTACACTTCTTCTCCCATCTGTCTGAGTATTTAATATTGTCTGGGTCCCGTTAAAACATGTATTTTTCCCATCTAATTCCTTGTTTGCTTTAAAACAAGTATTCCCCATTTTCTATCCCTTCAGTAACCAACCAGTTTGTATGGAGTACACTGGAGCAACTTGACTGATCAGTAAAACACTGCTTTTGTTGTCACCGCAAGGCTTCCCCCGTCGGTTGTTTCACTGAGACACTACTGAGTAACTACAACTCAACACAGTTTATACACATAACATTCATATACATACTAACAAACAAACAAACAATTATTTATCGCAATTTTCTCATCTCTGTTTGAACGTACACCAAGGTAAATATTCCTTTAGTCTTGTCATACCGACTATGGACCCATTCATTGTTTAACTTCACTGTTTTGCAAATCCTAATTGAATATTACACATTGACATTGAACTTTACTGGATAAGCAGGTCTTCGTTGCATTCAGCAGCCTATATGTGAGGATCTATGTGTAAGCTGTTCTTCTTTGCATCTATCAGCAGCAAGCAATTCTTCATTGCACATGCATATGAAAATAGTACAACAATTCCAATGCGTTAGCGAAACCTTCTATATCAGGAGTGTCCATCATGATGCTGGGAATAGAACCTCTTTCCCAGAATAGTTCATTACTCAACTGATCATAACTCCGCAATGAGCACATTTCAAAGTATCATTCCTCTACATGTATTCAAAAATCTATGTGTAAATGTTTAATATTTCTTATATTTGTTGATGTCATTCTGTGTGCATGTGGCCTAAACCCAATCTCTGTGTGGCAATTTTAATTTAAACAAGTTGAACTCTGCCTCTGATCATTTAAAAAAGGTGTGTACCAATATCAACCTTTCTCAGGTAATTACTGATCCTACAAAACCAATCTTAAGAGATCCTTCAAGGTTGTCCCTGATTGGCTCAATCTTAACAAATCAAAGGTAGAAAATCCGCAGTATCTGAACTTGGTGTTAGTTATCACTGCTCAATAGCCTGTATCAGAATTGCAAAAATGAAAACATTAGGTCCACGCTTGGTATCCAGATCCTGAAACATCTCCATGAGCAGGATTTTTTTTTAACTGATCTGTTGAATAGTTATACTCATGACACTGTTAAAATCCCAGATGAAGATCTAGCACTTGACCATTTTTGTAAATCTTCTAATTCCATAGTTGATAAACACGCCCCTTTTAAAAAGTATAGAACTTAGAACATGTCTAGTCCCTGGCTTTCGTCAGAACTGTCTTCTTTACTTAAAAAATAAATAAACCTTGGATGCTAGCTGGGCATATGAGGGACCCGGGTCATTGCCTTGCTTTTAGGAAGCTTAGAAATAAAGGTACAGCAGAAATAAGAAAGGCCAAGTCTGATCATTATCTAAATTTGATTCCCAGAGCTTACTCAGATTTCAGAAAAGTCTGTCCTACTGCTCCTGTTTTTAATTAGACTTCTATGCCTTCGCAGTCGCAGCTTTGTCACTCCTTTTAAGCTTATTGTATGTTCTAAATGTTGTTTTAATCGTGTCTTCAAAAGTTTTTTGTTTTTTCTGTCTCAGCTATTGTATATGAGATTATTTTATCCATTTATCTCCAAGTTTAAATAAATGTTATTACTAGTGTGGCACTTTCTATGTCAAGGGGACAGTGGTGGTACTCTGTATGGTTATTTTAGTCACACCCTATGTTCTCATGTTAGCCGTTGTTTTCTTCACTGAGGTTGAGATGAACCCCCTCCTGTTGAGAGAATTCCCCTTTGTAGTCAGACTTTTGCCTCAGAAAACAGTGGTGGGTAAATAATCTTTCCCTACTTCTGAAGGTCGTGGTACAATGTGATAAGTGAATCCAAGAAGTCCTTCAGCTGCTGTGGGTGATGTAAGTAGTACCTGAAATGGACCTTCCCCCCATTGGGCTGGACCAGTTCTTTTTCTTTATCACTTTGATGATGATCCAGTCCCCGGGTTTTACTGTCTTCAGAGATTCCTTGACCCGTTCACCTGGAACAGACTAAACAGAAGAGATCTCTCTACTTGTTAATATTTGTATACTGCTAAGGTTTCTTCTCTTTTTCTTTTTTTCTTCATCATGTCAGTTGATGGCTGTGTTTTGACTGTGGGAGTACAAATGGTCTTCCATACCTTTTCTCAAATGGAGTTCATCTTGTGCTAGTTGGAGGATGCATTTTTAGGATGGTAAACAGTAAACCCAATATTTCCCATTTCTTCCATGATTTTTTTCAGTCTTGACTTAATTATTCCATTGTGTCTCTCCACGAAACCTGCTGATTGTGGATGATATGCACAGTCGTTTCTAAGGTCTATTTTAAGTTCTTTGCCATCAGTGAGATGACGTTGTTTACACAGTGTGTCAAATTATCACTGAAGATCTTTTCAGGAATTTCAAACCTAGAAATGATTTATTTTACCCGTGCTTTTGCTACTGAGAGTGCATCGGCTTGTGCACATGGAAATATTTCAGTCCATTTGGTAAAAACCTCTGTTGTCACTGAGCAGAATCGTTTCCCTTAACATTAATTTAGTTCAATGAAATCTACACAATAATGAAATAATGAAATCCAAACAAATATGTTGAAAAAGATACACTGGCTTAGGGAATTATCTTCGTTTTGGTCTTAGATTGCCCTGTTGATTGTATTTTGCACATATTTGACCTGCTAGACAAAACTTTATTCATTTACTTATTCTAAAAAGAAATTATTTTAGACCAGGAACGATCCATCTTTTATTTTTTATGGAACTCCAAATGGGAAAGGTTGAGGAGGGAAGTACTGAAGAAGCCAAAAGTGAAGGGATGGAAAGCAGTACCAGATCTGTATTTGTTTTTAGGAAGTCTCTTTACCTCTGTCCAATTAAAGTGTGCAATTAACCCATCCAAAAACCCAGCGGCAGCTGCAATGGCAAGATTATGGATGGGGGCCTACATGAGAAGATTACGACTTTTACCATCAGACCTGAAAGTACCTGTGTCTTTTAATCTAACAAAAGGTTTTGCTTTTATAAAGACATTTTTAAACCATTTTAATTTAGAACAAGAAGATGTAAAAGTTTTAACGTGCCATCGATCTTTGCTCTCTGTTGTGCAGGAGCAGGCCCCAGTGAGTCCAGTGCGTGGGCTCACTCTTGGCGAGCCCTCAACAGTTTGGCGCATTGTGAACCTTTCAGCTCTTCTGAACAGACTTTGGGATTTGTCATGGATGGTGGCTCACGAGATTCTCCCAGTCAGGTCATGCACTCCAGGGGTATGTCGGCGACGGCCACCTGCCCCCGTCCAGGTTGTGGCGCGCCTGAGACGGTGAGGCATTTCTTCTGGGAGTGCAGTGCTGCTGTGGACTTGTGGGCAACAGCCGACTCCTTAAATTTCCCGTACTTACCAGCAAGAGAGGTCCTGTCAGCACAACTGGTGCTTTATGGGGTGAGTCAAAATCAGAACCTCAGGAAAGAGGAATTTGTCAAAAGGTGGCTCACCCTGGCCGCCATCAAAGACGCCATATGGACCTCAAGAAACTTGCTGGTAAGAAGGCACAAGCAGATTCCCCCCGTGGCTGTGATCCAGATGGCAGTAGCAACAGCCCAAGAGGCTGCAGGCCAAGGACGCAGCCACAAAGAAGCATCGCCTCTGTGCTCACTCGGACGAAGGAGCCGGAGTCACACGAAAAAAAGGTCCAAGCAATAGCAGAAGGCAGAGAAGGAATAACTGTCCACTGGTTCACGTCCGAGGGCCCTTCCTGGCACAATGCGCACTTGTAGCGGTGTTCTTTTTATGGCCATAGGTGGCCAGAGTGTCACTTTGCACCTTCGCCCACCCGCTGCACTGAGCACTCTTCAGCCCTTAAATGGCATAACTTTGCACTCCCGCACGCTCCAGCGAGCACCATTCAAGCAACATCGGCACAGTCGCAACAAGTAAGGCAACTCTACTCAGAGAAGTCACTCTGCACAGTACCAAGATTTCTTTTTCACAGACAGAAAGGGCTTCACCCGCAAAGGTAAAGCCTGCCAAAATTAGAAACAACTCATTAGTGCTGCTCTCCACGGAAGTGTTTAGTAAAAGGCGAAAGACTTGTACGTTATGAAGAGAAACCAGAGTACGATTATCCATCACTGCGGGAGCAGGGCATCAGGCTAGTTGGCATAGCCACGTTCCCCATGGTGAGCTTTGCTTGGTTGAGACGCTTGCTCCCCCCCCTTGCTCCTCGGCTGACCAAGTAGGAACAATCGGGCCCTATTCGATGGCTGCCTTGTCTTTTACTCTGTGCAAAAGACAAGGCAGCCACAAACACCACGGGAACACCGTATTGAGGCTTTGTTCTGACCGCTCATTCGGTGTCGCGTTTCTTTCAAGCAATTCTCCCGGTTAGCCCGCAATCGGCTCGCTCCCAGAGTCGTGTTAAAGTCCACTTCGCATTCACTCTCTTTTCTCAGCAGATTAAAAGAAAGTTTCATCTTGGGCTCCCTGAAACTTCCATCCTGCACCGCTGTTTGCTTTTGCACAAGAGCAGAGAAGAGCGCACCGTTCCCAGTGGCACTGCAGTACCGGGTCGATGCTTGGAGTGAACGGAGCAAGCTCCTTTTTCAACTCCTATTGCTAAAAATCCATTTAATATGTAGTCCTCGTATAGAGGACATATCAGATATTAAACTGAGTCTTTATGGTGTTATTTCACCCATTAACACTTAAGGTACCTCATACAGTGGCTGTGATATGGTTACTTAACAAAATATCTTTACCAGACATCTCTCCTACATAACTGTTCTTCTTTCACAGCCACACCTTGTTGTCGAGAGATGTGCTACACTTAATCCATCCACACTGCTACCTACCCCACAGATGGAAAGCCTCATGATTGCATGTCAGAAATACCCATCAGTGTTTTACCCAGGCCAGACTTAACTGATACAACGTTTTACTTTGTAGAATGAGAAAAAACTTCTTCAGCAATAAGCATCTCTCGACATATGACGAAATACAGATTTTGCTTTAAAATTAATTCCTTCTATCAGCCTGACTTAAAACCGTTTGTCCTCCTTATTTATCCACTTCAAATCGAGATTGAACAATTAAAACATTTTTGTAGTTTTAGAAAGAACAACTTAATCTTCAGCAATCAGTATAAAAAGAAGGTAAGAAAAGGTGCAAATGCCAACCATACATCACTAAAAGGTGGAGCGGAAGTATTCGGCTGCAAGTAGGTGTGAATGTCCGACCATAATTTGTAAAAAGCTGATGAGAAAGGGTGAGAATGCCCGACTATACACCATGAAATGCGGAAGCGGAGGTGTTCGGCTGCAAGAAGGTGTGAACGCCCGACCAAAGTTTCTAAAAAGAAGTTAAGAAAAGGTTTGAATATCCATCCAAACATAATCAAAAGCGGGAGCAGAGCTGTTCAACTGCAAGTAGGTGTGAATGTCAGATCATAATTTGCAAAAAGCTGATGAGAAAGGGTGAGAATGCCCGACTATACATCATCAAATGCGGGAGCGGAGTTGTTCGGCTGTGAGTAGGTGTGAATCTCCGACCATAATTGCTGAAAAATGTATTATAAAAGGTAAGAATGCCGGTCGATACATCATCAAAAGCGGGAGAGGTGGTGTTCGGCTGCAAGTAGGTGGGAATGTCCAGCCATAATTACTCACAAATGGGTAAGAAAAGGTAGTATTGCCAGACCATACATGATCAAAACAGGGAGCGGAGGTGGTTCAGCTGCAAAAAGGTGTGAATGTTTGACTAAAGTTTGTAAAAAGCGGGTAAGATAAGGTGCGAATGCCCGACAATGTATGATCAAAAGAAGGAGTGGAGGTGTTCAGCTGCAAGAAGGTCTGAATGTCCTTCAATAATTGCTAGAGAAAATTAAAGAAATTTTTCGAAAATCAAACCGCACATGATCATAAGCGGGAGTGGAGGTGTTCAGCTGCAAGAAGGTTTGAATGTCCGAGCATAGTTTGTAAAAAGCGGGTAAGAAAAGGTGCCAATGCCCGAACATACACCATCAAAAGAGGGAGCGGAGGTGTTCCGCTGTAAGAAGGTGTGAATGTCCGACCATAGTTGGTAAAAAGCGGGTAAGAAAAGGTTAAAATACCCGACTGTACACAATTAAAAGAGGGAGCGGAGGTGTTCGGCTGCAAGAAGGTGTGAACGTCCGACCAAAGGTTGTAAAAAGCAGTTAAGAAAAGGTTCGAATATCCAACCAAACATAATCAAAAGCGGGAGCAGAGATGTTCGACTGCAAGTAGGTGTGAATGTCAGATCGTAAATTGCAAAAAGCTGATGAGAAAAGGTGAGAATTTCTGACTATATACCATCAAATGCGGGAGCGGAGTTGTTCGGCTGTGAGAAGGTGTGAATCTCCGACCATAATTGTTGAAAAATGTGTTAGAAAACGTAAGAATGCCGGTCCATCCATCATCAAAAGCGAGAGAGGTGGTGTTCGGCTGCAAGTAGGTGTGAATGTCCAGCCATAATTACTCACAAACGGGTGAGAAAAGGTAGTATTGCCAGACCATACATGATCAAAACAGGGAAGCGGAGGTGGTTCAGCTGCAAGAAGGTGTGAATGTCCAACTAAAGTTCAAATATATTAACAAAAGCGGGAGGAGAGGTCTACGGATGAGAGTGGTTGAGAATTTCCAACCATAATCTATGAAATGCGGTGAAAAAAAGTGGGTGTGAATATCCCACCATACAAGTATGGTGGAGAGGAAGCTGTGAATGGCCGACCATAGTTTGCAAAAAACGGGTAAGAAAAGGTTCGAATGCCCGAACATACACCATCAAAAGAGGGAGCGGAGGTGTTCCGCTGTAAGAAAGTGTGAATGTCCGACCAAAGTTTGGAAAAAGCAGTTAAGAAAAGGTTCGAATATCCAACCAAACATAATCAAAAGCGGGAGCAGAGCTGTTCGACTGCAAGTAGGTGTGAATGTCCTCAACGTTTTTCTTTGTTGAAATCGATCTAGACATTGATAAATATGAAGGACAAAGCAGTTTCCACTTGGTTTGAGTGAAGGAATTCATTTTATACATAAAATCCCAAATCATGTAGAACGTATGAAAAGAAGTTTATTCTCGGATTCCTCGTCCTTCAGTGTTGCACTTTCTTCTACTGCAAAATACAATGTTTTTTTTTGTTGAAGTCGATCTAGACATTGATAAATATGAAGGACAAAGCAGTTTTAACTTGGATTGAGTGAAGGAATTCATTTTATTCATAAAATCCCAAATCATGCAGAACGTATGAAAAGAAGCTTATTCTCGGATTCCTGATCCTCCAGTGTTGCACTTTCCTATACTGCAAAATCCAATGTTGTTCTTTGTTGAAGTCGATCTAGACATTGATAAATATGAAGGACAAAGCAGTTTCCACTTGGTTTGAGTGAAGGAATTCATTTTATAGATAAAATCCAAAATCGTGCAGAACTCATGAAAGTAAGCTTATTCTCGGATTCCTGAAACTTTAGATTTGCTCTTTCTTTTACCGCAAAGTCCAGTGTTGTTTTTTTGTTTAAATCTTTCTAAACATTGATCAACATGAAGGACAAAGCAGTTTTAACATAGTTTGAGTGAAGGAATTAATTTTATACATAAAATCCCAAATCATGCAGAACGTATGAAAAGAAGCTTATTCTCGGATTCCTCGTCCTTCAGTGTTGCACTTTCTTCTACTGCAAAATACAATGTTTTTCTTTGTTGAAGTCGATCTAGACATTGATAAATATGAAGGACAAAGCAGTTTTCACTTGGTTTGAGTGAAGGAATTAATTTTATACATAAAATCTCAAATCATGCAGAACATATGAAAATAAGCTTATTCTCGGATTCCTGATTCTTCAGTGTTGCTCTTTTTTTCTACTGCAAAGAACAACGTTGTTTTTTTTGTTTAAATCTTTCTAGACATGGTAAATATGAAGGACAAAACAATTTTAACATAGTTTGAGTGAAGGAATGCATTTTATAAGCAAAATCGCAAATCATGCAGAACTCACGAAAAGCTTTTTCTCAGATTTCTGAACCATTAGTGTTGCTCTTTCTTTTACTGCAAAATACAACGTTGTTTTTTGTTGAAATCTATCTAGACATTGATAAATACCAGCCGAACATCTCTGAAAGGCTTTCTTACCTTTTCTTACCCGCTTTTTACAAACTATAGTCAGACATTCACACCTTGCAGCTGAACCATCTCCGCTCCCTGTTTTGATTATCTATGGTCTGGCAATACTAACTTTTCTTACCCGTTTGTGAGTAATTATGGCTGGACATTCACACCTACTTGCAGTCTAACAGCTCTGCTCCCGCTTTTGATTATGTTTGGTTGGATATTCGAACCTTTTCTTAACTGCTTTTTACAAACTTTGGTCGGACGTTCACACCTTCTTGCAGCCGAACACCTCCACTTCCGCTTTTGATGGTATATATTCGGGCATTCAAAAGTTTTCTTACCCGCTTTTTACAAACCATGGTCGGACTTTCACACATTCTCTTAGCTGAACAACTCCGCTCCCTCTTTTGTCTGTGTATGTTCGGACATTGGCACCTTGTGTTACCCATTTTTCAGTAATTATGGGTGGACATTCACACCTTCTTGCAGCTGAAAACCTCCTCTCCCGCTTATGATCATGTGCGGTTTGATATTCGAAAATTTTCTTTCATGTTTTCTAGCAATTATCGATGGACATTCAGACCTTCTTGCAGCTGAACACCTCCGCTCCCTCTTTTGATCATACATTGTCGGGCATTCGCACCTTTTCTTACCCGCTTTTTACAAATTTTGGGACTTTCACACCTTTTAGTAGCCGAACAACTCCGCTCCCGCTATTGATTGTGTACAGTCGGGTATTTTAACCTTTTCTTACCCGCTTTTTACCAACTATGGTCGGACATTCACACATTCGGACATTACAGGGGAACACCTCCGCTCCCTCTTTTGATGGTGTATGTTCGGGCATTCGAACCTTTTCTTAACCGTTTTTTACAAACTATGCTCGGACATTCATACCTTCTTGTAGCCGAACACATCCACTCCTGCTTTTGATGATGTATGGTTGGGCATTCGAACCTACTTGTTGCCCGCTTTTCATTAATTATGGGTGGACATTCACACCTTGTCGCAGCCAAACACCTCCGCTCCCTGTTTTGATCATGTATGGTTTGACATTTGCACCTTTTCTCACACGCTTTTTACTATTGTCGGCCATTCACAGCTTCCTCTCCAGCATACTTGTATGGTAGGATATTCACACCCACTTGCATCCGAAGACCTCCGCCCCCACTTTTGTTGATATTTAGTTGGTCATTCGCACCTTACCCGCTTTTGGCAAACTATGGCCTTCTTGCAGCCAAACACCTCTGATCTCGCTTTTGATGATGTAAGGTTGGGCATTCAGATCTTGCTTCACCTGCTTTTCACCAAATATAGTCGGACATTCACACCTTCTTGCAGCCGAACACTTCCGCTCCACCTTTTAGTGTTCTATCACACTTTTTTTCCCCCCGCATTTTATAGATTATGGATGGAAATTCTCAACCACTCTCATCCGAAGACCTCTCCTCCCGCTTTTGTTAATATATTTGAACTTTAGTCGGACATTCACACCTACTTGCAGCCGAACACCACCTCTCTCGCTTTTGATGATGTATGGACCGGCATTCTTACCTTTTCTAACACATTTTTCAGCAATTATGGTCGGAGATTCACACCTACTCACAGCGGAACAACTCCGCTCCCGCATTTGATGGTGTATAGTCGGGCATTCTCACCCTTTCTCATCAGCTTTTTGCAAATTATGATCTGACATTCACACCTACTTGCAGTTGAACAGCTCTGCTCCCGCTTTTGATTATGTTTGGTTGGATATTCTCACCTTTTCTTAACTGCTTTTTACAAACTTTGGTTGGACGTTCACACCTTCTTGTAGCCGAACACATCCACTCCTGCTTTTGATGATGTATGGTTGGGCATTCGCACTTTTTTTTTTCCCATTTTTCAGGAATTATAGGTGGACATTCACACCTTCTTGCAGCTGAACACCTCCTCTCCCACTTATGATCATGTGCGGTTTGATTTTCGAAAATTTTCTTTCATGTTCTCTAGCAATTATTGATGGACATTCAGACCTTCTTGCAGCTGAACACCTCCACTCCCTCTTTTGATCATACATTGTCAGGCATTCGCACCTTGTCATACCCGCTTTTTACAAACGTTTAGTCGAACATTCACACCATTTTGAAGCTGAACCACCTCTGCTCCCTGTTTTGATCATGTATGGTCTGGCAATACTACTTTTTGTTACCCATTTGTGAATAATTATGGCTGGACGTTCACACCTTCTTTCAGCTGAACACCTCCTCTCCCACTTATGATCATGTGCGGTTTGATATTCGAAAATTTTCTTTCATGTTTTCTAGCAATTATCGATGGACATTCAGACCTTCTTGCAGCCGAACACCTCCGCTTCCGCTTTTGATGGTGTATATTCGGGCATACAAACCTTTTCTTACCCGCTTTTTACAAACCATGGTCGGACTTTCACACCTTCTCTTAGCTGAACAACTCCGCTCCCTCTTTTGATTGTGTACAGTCGGGTATTTTAACCTTTTCTTACCCGCTTTTTACCAACTATGGTCGGACATTCACACATTCGGACATTACAGGGGAACACCTCCGCTCCCTCTTTTGATGGTGTATGTTCGGGGCATTCGAACCTTTTCTTAACCGTTTTTTACAAACTATGCTCGGACATTCATACCTTCTTGTAGCCGAACACATCCACTCCTGCTTTTGATGATGTATGGTTGGGCATTCGAACCTACTTGTTGCCCGCTTTTCATTAATTATGGGTGGACATTCACACCTTGTCGCAGCCAAACACCTCCGCTCCCTGTTTTGATCATGTATGGTTTGACATTTGCACCTTTTCTCACACGCTTTTTACTATTGTCGGCCATTCACAGCTTCCTCTCCAGCATACTTGTATGGTAGGATATTCACACCCACTTGCATCCGAAGACCTCCGCCCCCACTTTTGTTGATATTTAGTTGGTCATTCGCACCTTACCCGCTTTTGGCAAACTATGGCCTTCTTGCAGCCAAACACCTCTGATCTCGCTTTTGATGATGTAAGGTTGGGCATTCAGATCTTGCTTCACCTGCTTTTCACCAAATATAGTCGGACATTCACACCTTCTTGCAGCCGAACACTTCCGCTCCACCTTTTAGTGTTCTATCACACTTTTTTTCCCCCCGCATTTTATAGATTATGGATGGAAATTCTCAACCACTCTCATCCGAAGACCTCTCCTCCCGCTTTTGTTAATATATTTGAACTTTAGTCGGACATTCACACCTACTTGCAGCCGAACACCACCTCTCTCGCTTTTGATGATGTATGGACCGGCATTCTTACCTTTTCTAACACATTTTTCAGCAATTATGGTCGGAGATTCACACCTACTCACAGCGGAACAACTCCGCTCCCGCATTTGATGGTGTATAGTCGGGCATTCTCACCCTTTCTCATCAGCTTTTTGCAAATTATGATCTGACATTCACACCTACTTGCAGTTGAACAGCTCTGCTCCCGCTTTTGATTATGTTTGGTTGGATATTCTCACCTTTTCTTAACTGCTTTTTACAAACTTTGGTTGGACGTTCACACCTTCTTGTAGCCGAACACATCCACTCCTGCTTTTGATGATGTATGGTTGGGCATTCGCACTTTTTTTTTACCCATTTTTCAGGAATTATGGGTGGACATTCACACCTTCTTGCAGCTGAACACCTCCTCTCCCACTTATGATCATGTGCGGTTTGATTTTCGAAAATTTTCTTTCATGTTCTCTAGCAATTATTGATGGACATTCAGACCTTCTTGCAGCTGAACACCTCCACTCCCTCTTTTGATCATACATTGTCGGGCATTCGCACCTTGTCATACCCGCTTTTTACAAACGTTTAGTCGAACATTCACACCATTTTGAAGCTGAACCACCTCCGCTCCCTGTTTTGATCATGTATGGTCTGGCAATACTACTTTTTGTTACCCATTTGTGAATAATTATGGCTGGACGTTCACACCTTCTTTCAGCTGAACACCTCCTCTCCCACTTATGATCATGTGCGGTTTGATATTCGAAAATTTTCTTTCATGTTTTCTAGCAATTATCGATGGACATTCAGACCTTCTTGCAGCCGAACACCTCCGCTTCCGCTTTTGATGGTGTATATTCGGGCATACAAACCTTTTCTTACCCGCTTTTTACAAACCATGGTCGGACTTTCACACCTTCTCTTAGCTGAACAACTCCGCTCCCTCTTTTGATTGTGTACAGTCGGGTATTTTAACCTTTTCTTACCCGCTTTTTACCAACTATGGTCGGACATTCACACCTTCTTACAGCGGAACACCTCCGCTCCCTCTTTTAATGGTGTATGTTCGGGCATTGGCACCTTGTCTTACCAATTTTTCAGTAATTATGGGTGGACATTCACACCTTCTTTCAGCTGAACACCTCCTCTCCCACTTATGATCATGTGCGGTTTGATATTCGAAAATTTTCTTTCATGTTTTCTAGCAATTATCGATGGACATTCAGACCTTCTTGCAGCTGAACACCTCCGTTCCCTCTTTTGATCATACATTGTCGGGCATTCACACCTTGTCTTACCCGCTTTTTAGAAACCATGGTCGGACTTTCACACCTTTTAGTAGCCGAACAACTCCGCTCCCTGTTTTGATCATTTATGGTCTGGCAATGCTACCTTTTCTTACCCGTTTGTGAGTAATTTTGGCTGGACATTCACAGCTTCTTGCAGCCGAACACCTCTTCTCACGCTTTTGATGATGAATGGTCCGGCATTCTTACCTTTTCTAACACATTTTTCAGCAATTATTGTCGGTCATTCACACCCTTTCCCATCAGCTTTTTGCAAATTATGATCTGACATTCACACCTACTTGCAGTCGAACACCCTTGCTCCCGCTTTTGATTATGTTTGGTTGGATATTCGAACCTTTTCTTAACTGCGTTTTACAAACTTTGGTCGGACGTTCACACCTTCTTGCAGCCGAACACCTCCGCTTCCGCTTTTGATGGTGTATATTCGGGCATTCAAACCTTTTCTTACCCGCTTTTTACAAACCATGGTCGGACTTTCACACCTTCTTTTAGCCGAAAAACTCCGCTCCCGCTATTGATTGTGTACAGTCGGATATTTTAACCTTTTCTTACCCGCTTTTTACCAACTACGGTCAGACATTCACACCTTACAGCGGAACACCTCCACTCCCTCTTTTGATGGTGTATGTTCAGGCATTCGAACCTTTTCTTACCCGCTTTTTACAAACTATGGTCGGGCATTCAAACCTTCTTGTAGCCGAACACATCAACTCCTGCTTTTGATCATGTATGGTTGGACATTCGCACCTTTTCTCACCCGCTTTTTCTCATAGACTATTCTACCATCAACAACTTGGAAACCATAATCGACTCTCTAGATGCAGAAAAAGCATTTGATGGAGTGAACTGGAAATTTTTATTCGCAACATTAAACAAATTCGGGTTTGTGTCACACTTCATCAACTGGATAAGGATATTATATAGCTCCCCAAATGCAAGTGTCAGGACAAATGATCAAACTTCTCCAAGCTTCAGTCTGCAGAGAGGTACAAGACAGGGTTACCAACTTTTTCTCCCTCATTTTTTGCTATTTTCATCAAACCTTTAGCAGCTGCTATAAGACAAGATAGAAATATTAAAGGCATCCAACCCCAAAATATTGAGCATAAAATAAGTCTTTATGCTGATGATGTATTACTTTTCCTTCAGAACTCACAGACGTCTCTCACTCACACGATCACACTCATAAATAAATTCTCTGCACTTTGTGACTACTCTATCAACTGGTCTAAGACCACAGTTCTGCCCATTAACTGTAGGGTCCAGAATATACCTGCGATCACTTTACAGTCAGGAAATATTAGATATTTAGGCATAAACATTTCCTCCAGGCTCTCAGAGCTAACAAAGCTAAATTATGTGCAATTATTAAAGAGAATAGAGGACGAGCTCTCTCGTTGGAAGTCCTTACCTATATCACTTATGGGGAGAGTTACAACCATTAAAATGATGATACTACCAAAAGTTAACTATTTGTTCTCAATGATCCCCATAAAACCATCTGCTACTTGGTTTAAGTCACTAGATTCATGCATCTCCAAATTTCTGTGGAAAAACAAACCCTTAGTTTAAAAACCCTACAGAAGACCAAGGACAGTGGTGGATTAGATTGACCTCATTTTCAGCACTATTCCTTTGCCAATAGGTTACAATATATATCAAAATGGTTTAAACCTTGTTGTTGTCACAGTTCCCAGAGACGTTGTAATCGTTGAGGATTCTATATTCACCCCCTCATTAGAGGCACGTGTTGCAGATTGATGACACTGAATCTTCTTCTCTGTTCATTGCTGGCATCATTCCCAGCATCGTAAGTGTTCGTGGCATTGTTAGCCTCTTCTTTTGGATCTTGATATCGAGCATCCTTTTGTATTTCTGGTTTGTCAGTCCTCTCTCTTCGTTCACCGGAGTCTTCGTCTCTTTGTCCTTGAGTTTGGTGATTTTTTCTTCTTTTGATGCCTTGACACAGTGTGACAGGTGATACCACGTGGGAGATCCTTTAACTTGGACTGCTGTCCCTGTGCTGCGAAATGGCTGTGGTGCTCAAATGGTCTCTCCTTCATCATATACACAGTTATTTATACATCACCTTCCACCATGAAGCGTTGTCCCTTTTTGTTTCTCTCTTTGTTCTTAAAATGCTGTTATGCATGTCTAAACCAATCCATTAAATTAGATCATTTTGGCAGTAAAGCGATCTACAATGTGCTTGGTCGCAAAGCTGCTCATCTGTGGTAAACAGCTCTTCAGAAAGGCATTCTTCAATTGATTTCACTAATTTTATGTAATAATTTTGTGATTTCCTACAAAACTACACTTCTTCTCCCATCTGTCTGAGTATTTAATATTGTCTGGGTCCCGTTAAAACATGTATTTTTCCCATCTAATTCCTTGTTTGCTTTAAAACAAGTATTCCCCATTTTCTATCCCTTCAGTAACCAACCGGTTTGTATGGAGTACACTGGAGCAACTTGACTGATCAGTAAAACACTGCTTTTGTTGTCACCGCAAGGCTTCCCCCGTCGGTTGTTTCACTGAGACACTACTGAGTAACTACAACTCAACACAGTTTATACACATAACATTCATATACATACTAACAAACAAACAAACAATTATTTATCGCAATTTTCTCATCTCTGTTTGAACGTACACCCAGGTAAATATTCCTTTAGTCTTGTCATACCGACTATGGACCCATTCATTGTTTAACTTCACTGTTTTGCAAATCCTAATTGAATATTACACATTGACATTGAACTTTACTGGATAAGCAGGTCTTCATTGCATTCAGCAGCCTATATGTGAGCATCTATGTGTAAGCTGTTCTTCTTTGCATTTATCAGCAGCAAGCAATTCTTCATTGCACATGCATATGAAAATAGTACAACAATTTCAATGCGTTAGCGAAACCTTCTATATCAGGAGTGTCCATCATGATGCTGGGAATAGAACCTCTTTCCCAGAATAGTTCATTACTCAACTGATCATAACTCCGCAATGAGCACATTTCAAAGTATCATTCCTCTACATGTATTCAAAAATCTATGTGTAAATGTTTAATATTTCTTATATTTGTTGATGTCATTCTGTGTGCATGTGGCCTAAACCCAATCTCTGTGTGGCAATTTTAACTTAAACAAGTTGAACTCTGCCTCTGATCATTTAAAAAAGGTGTGTACCAATATCAACTTTTCTCAGGTAATTACTGATCCTACAAAACCAATCTTAAGAGATCCTTCAAGGTTGTCCCTGATTGGCTCAATCTTAACAAATCAAAGGTAGAAAATCCGCAGTATCTGAACTTGGTGTTAGTTATCACTGCTCAATAGCCTGTATCAGAATTGCAAAAATGAAAACATTAGGTCCACGCTTGGTATCCAGATCCTGAAACATCTCCATGAGCAGGATTTTTTTTTAACTGATCTGTTGAATAGTTATACTCATGACACTGTTAAAATCCCAGATGAAGATCTAGCACTTGACCATTTTTGTAAATCTTCTAATTCCATAGTTGATAAACACGCCCCTTTTAAAAAGTATAGAACTTAGAACAGGTCTAGTCCCTGGCTTTCGTCAGAACTGTCTTCTTTACTTAAAAAATAAATAAACCTTGGATGCTAGCTGGGCATATGAGGGACCCGGGTCATTGCCTTGCTTTTAGGAAGCTTAGAAATAAAGGTACAGCAGAAATAAGAAAGGCCAAGTCTGATCATTATCTAAATTTGATTCCCAGAGCTTACTCAGATTTCAGAAAAGTCTGTCCTACTGCTCCTGTTTTTAATTAGACTTCTATGCCTTCGCAGTCGCAGCTTTGTCACTCCTTTTAAGCTTATTGTATGTTCTAAATGTTGTTTTAATCGTGTCTTCAAAAGTTTTTTGTTTTTTTTTGTCTCAGCTATTGTATATGAGATTATTTTCTCCATTTATCTCCAAGTTTAAATAAATGTTATTACTAGTGTGGCACTTTCTATGTCAAGGGGACAGTGGTGGTACTCTGTATGGTTATTTTAGTCACACCCTATGTTCTCATGTTAGCCGTTGTTTTCTTCACTGAGGTTGAGATGAACCCCCTCCTGTTGAGAGAATTCCCCTTTGTAGTCAGACTTTTGCCTCAGAAAACAGTGGTGGGTAAATAATCTTTCCCTACTTCTGAAGGTCGTGGTACAATGTGATAAGTGAATCCAAGAAGTCCTTCAGCTGCTGTGGGTGATGTAAGTAGTACCTGAAATGGACCTTCCCCCCATTGGGCTGGACCAGTTCTTTTTCTTTATCACTTTGATGATGATCCAGTCCCCGGGTTTTACTGTCTTCAGAGATTCCTTCACCGGTTCACCTGGAACAGACTAAACAGAAGAGATCTCTCTACTTGTTAATATTTGTATACTGCTAAGGTTTCTTCTCTTTTTCTTTTTTTCTTCATCATGTCAGTTGATGACTGTGTTTTGACTGTGGGAGTACAAATGGTCTTCCATACCTTTTCTCAAATGGAGTTCATCTTGTGCTAGTTGGAGGATGCATTTTTAGGATGGTAAACAGTAAACCCAATATTTCCCATTTCTTCCATGATTTTTTTCAGTCTTGACTTAATTATTCCATTGTGTCTCTCCACGAAACCTGCTGATTGTGGATGATATGCACAGTCGTTTCTAAGGTCTATTTTAAGTTCTTTGCCATCAGTGAGATGACGTTGTTTACACAGTGTGTCAAATTATCACTGAAGATCTTTTCAGGAATTTCAAATCTAGAAATGATTTATTTTACCCGTGCTTTTGCTACTGAGAGTGCATCGGCTTGTGCACATGGAAATATTTCAGTCCATTTGGTAAAAACCTCTGTTGTCACTGAGCAGAATCGTTTCCCTTAACATTAATTTAGTTCAATGAAATCTACACAATAATGAAATAATGAAATCCAAACAAATATGTTGAAAAAGATACACTGGCTTAGGGAATTATCTTCGTTTTGGTCTTAGATTGCCCTGTTGATTGTATTTTGCACATATTTGACCTGCTAGACAAAACTTTATTCATTTACCTATTCTAAAAAGAAATTATTTTAGACCTGGAACGATCCATCTTTTATTTTTTATGGAACTCCAAATGGGAAAGGTTGAGGAGGGAAGTACTGAAGAAGCCAAAAGTGAAGGGAGGGAAAGCAGTACCAGATCTGTATTTGTTTTTAGGAAGTCTCTTTACCTCTGTCCAATTAAAGTGTGCAATTAACCCATCCAAAAACCCAGCGGCAGCTGCAATGGCAAGATTATGGATGGGGGCCTACATGAGAAGATTACGACTTTTACCATCAGACCTGAAAGTACCTGTGTCTTTTAATCTAACAAAAAGTTATGCTTTTATAAAGACATTTTTAAACCATTTTAATTTAGAACAAGAAGATGTACAAGTTTTAACGTGCCATCGATCTTTGCTCTCTGTTGTGCAGGAGCAGGCCCCAGTGAGTCCAGTGCGTGGGCTCACTCTTGGCGAGCCCTCAACAGTTTGGCGCAGTGTGAACCTTTCAGCTCTTCTGAACAGACTTTGGGATTTGTCATGGATGGTGGCTCACGAGATTCTCCCAGTCAGGTCATGCACTCCAGGGGTATGTCGGCGACGGCCACCTGCCCCCGTCCAGGTTGTGGCGCGCCGACTCCTTAAATTTCCCGTACTTACCAGCAAGAGAGGTCCTGTCAGCACAACTGGTGCTTTATGGGGTGAGTCAAAATCAGAACCTCAGGAAAGAGGAATTTGTCAAAAGGTGGCTCACCTTGGCCGCCATCAAAGACGCCATATGGACCTCAAGAAACTTGCTGGTAAGAAGGCACAAGCAGATTCCCCCCGTGGCTGTGATCCAGATGGCAGTAGCAACAGCCCAAGAGGCTGCAGGCCAAGGACGCAGCCACAAAGAAGCATCGCCTCTGTGCTCACTCGGACGAAGGAGCCGGAGTCACACGAAAAAAAGGTCCAAGCAATAGCAGAAGGCAGAGAAGCAATAACTGTCCACTGGTTCACGTCCGAGGACCCTTCCTGGCACAATGCGCACTTGTAGCGGTGTTCTTTTTATGGCCATAGGTGGCCAGAGTGTCACTTTGCACCTCTGCCCACCCGCTGCACTGAGCACTCTTCAGCCCTTAAATGGCATAACTTTGCACTCCCGCACGCTCCAGCGAGCACCATTCAAGCAACATCGGCACAGTCGCAACAAGTAAGGCAACTCTACTCAGAGAAGTCACTCTGCACAGTAACAAGATTTCTTTTTCACAGACAGAAAGGGCTTCACCCGCAAAGGTAAAGCCTGCCAAAATTAGAAACAACTCATTAGTGCTGCTCTCCACGGAAGTGTTTAGTAAAAGGCGAAAGACTTGTACGTTATGAAGAGAAACCAGAGTACGATTATCCATCACTGCGGGAGCAGGGCATCAGGCTAGTTGGCATAGCCACGTTCCCCATGGTGAGCTTTGCTTGGTTGAGACGCTTGCCCCCCCCCCCCCCCCCCCCTTGCTCCTCGGCTGACCAAGTAGGAACAATCGGGCCCTATTCGATGGCTGCCTTGTCTTTTACTCTGTGCAAAAGACAAGGCAGCCACAAACACCACGGGAACACCGTATTGAGGCTTTGTTCTGACCGCTCATTCGGTGTAGAGTTTCTTTCAAGCAATTCTCCCGGTTAGCCCGCAATCGGCTCGCTCCCAGAGTCGTGTTAAAGTCCACTTCGCATTCACTCTCTTTTCTCAGCAGATTAAAAGAAAGTTTCATCTTGGGCTCCCTGAAACTTCCATCCTGCACCGCTGTTTGCTTTTGCACAAGAGCAGAGAAGAGCGCACCGTTCCCAGTGGCACTGCAGTACCGGGTCGATGCTTGGAGTGAACGGAGCAACCTCCTTTTTCAACTCCTATTGCTAAAAATCCATTTAATATGTAGTCCTCGTATAGAGGACATATCAGATATTAAACTGAGTCTTTATGGTGTTATTTCACCCATTAACACTTAAGGTACCTCATACAGTGGCTGTGATATGGTTACTTAACAAAATATCTTTACCAGACATCTCTCCTACATAACTGTTCTTCTTTCACAGCCACACCTTGTTGTCGAGAGATGTGCTACACTTAATCCATCCACACTGCTACCTACCCCACAGATGGAAAGCCTCATGATTGCATGTCAGAAATAACCATCAGTGTTTTACCCAGGCCAGACTTAACTGATACAACGTTGTACTTTGTAGAATGAGAAAAAACTTCTTCAGCAATAAGCATCTCTCAACATATGACGAAATACAGATTTTGCTATAAAATTAATTCCTTCTATCAGCCTGACTTAAAACCGTTTGTCCTCCTTATTTATCCACTTCAAATCGAGTTTGAACAATTAAAAAAAATTTGTAGTTTGAGAAAGAACAACTTAATCTTCAGCAATCAGTATAAAAAGAAGGTAAGAAAAGGTGCAAATGCCAACCATACATCACTAAAAGGTGGAGCGGAAGTATTCGGCTGCAAGCAGGTGTGAATGTCCGACCATAATTTGTAAAAAGCTGATGAGAAAGGGTGAGAATGCCCGACTATACACCATGAAATGCGGAAGCGGAGGTGTTCGGCTGCAAGAAGGTGTGAGCGCCCGAACAAAGTTTCTAAAAAAGCAGTTAAGAAAAGGTTTGAATATCCATCCAAACATAATCATAAGCGGGAGCAGAGCTGTTCGACTGTAAGTAGGTGTGAATGTCAGATCATAATTTGCAAAAAGCTGATGAGAAAAGGTATGGTGAGAATTCCTGACTATACATCATCAAATGCGGGAGCGGAGTTGTTCGGCTGTGAGTAGGTGTGATTCTCCGACCATAATTGCTGAAAAATGTATTATAAAAGGTAAGAATGCCGGTCCATACATCATCAAAAGCGGGAGAGGTGGTGTTCGGCTGCAAGTAGGTGGGAATGTCCAGCCATAATTACTCACAAATGGGTAAGAAAAGGTAGTATTGCCAGACCATACATGATCAAAACAGGGAGCGGCGGTGGTTCAGCTGCAAAAAGGTGTGAATGTTCGACTAAAGTTTGTAAAAAGCGGGTAAGATAAGGTGCGAATGCCCGACAATGTATGATCAAAAGAGGGAGTGGAGGTGTTCAGCTGCAAGAAGGTCTGAATGTCCATCAATAATTGCTAGAGAAAATTAAAGAAATTTTTCGAAAATCAAACCGCACATGATCATAAGCAGGAGTGGAGGTGTTCAGCTGCAAGAAGGTTTGAATGTCCGAGCATAGTTTGTAAAAAGCGGGTAAGAAAAGGTGCCAATGCCCGAACATACACCATCAAAAGAGGGAGCGGAGGTGTTCCGCTGTAAGAAGGTTCGAATATCCAACCAAACATAATCAAAAGCGGGAGCAGAGCTGTTCGACTGCAAGTAGGTGTGAATGTCAGATCATAAATTGCAAAAAGCTGATGAGAAAAGGTGAGAATTCCTGACTATACACCATCAAATGCGGGAGCGGAGTTGTTCGGCTGTGAGAAGGTGTGAATCTCCGACCATAATTGTTGAAAAATGTGTTAAAAAAGGTAAGAATGCCGGTCCACCCATCATCAAAAGTGAGAGAGGTGGTGTTCGGCTGCAAGTAGGTGTGAATGTCCAGCCATAATTACTCACAAACGGGTGAGAAAAGGTAGTATTGCCAGACCATACATGATCAAAACAGGGAAGCGGAGGTGGTTCAGCTGCAAGGAGGTGTGAATGTCCAACTAAAGTTCAAATATAATAACAAAAGCGGGAGGAGAGGTCTACGGATGAGAGTGGTTGAGAATTTCCAACCATAATCTATGAAATGCGGTGAAAAAAAGTGGGTGTGAATATCCCACTGCTCCCGCTTTTGATTATGTTTGGTTGGATATTTGAACCTTTTCTTAACTGCTTTTTACAAACTTTGGTCGGACGTTCACACCTTCTTGCAACCGAACACCTCCGCTTCCGCTTTTGATGGTATATATTCGGGCATTCAAACGTTTTCTTACCCGCTTTTTACAAACCATGGTCGGACTTTCACACCTTCTTGTAGCCGAACAATTCCCCCCCTTCTATTGATTGTGTACAGTCGGGTATTTTAACCTTTTCTTACCCGCTTTTTACCAACTATGGTCGGACATTCACACCTTCGTACAGCGGAACAACTCCGCTCCCTCTTTTGATGGTGTATGTTCGGGCATTCAAACCTTTTCTTACCCGTTTTTTACAAACTATGCTTGGACATTCAAACCTTCTTGTAGCCGAACACATCCACTCCTGCTTTTGATGATGTATGGTTGGGCATTCGAACCTACTTGTTGCCCGCTTTTCATTAATTATGGGTGGACATTCACACCTTGTCGCAGCCAAACACCTCCGCTCCCTGTTTTGATCATGTATGGTTGGACATTTGCACCTTTTCTCATCCGCTTTTTACAAACTATGGTCGGCCATTCACAGCTTCCTCTCCACCATACTTGTATGGTGGGATATTCACACCCACTTAAATCCGAAGACCTCCGGCCCCACTTTTGTTTATATTTAGTCGGTCATTCGCACCTTACCCGCTTATGGCAAACTATGACCTTCTTGCAGCCAAACACCTCTGATCTCGCTTTTGATGATGTAAGGTTGGGCATTCAGACCTTGCTTCACCTGCTTTTCACTAGATATAGTCGGACATTCACACCTTCTTGCAGCCGAACATTTCCGCTCCACCTTTTAGTGTTCTATCACACCTTTTTTTTCACCGCATTTCATAGATTATGGTTGGAAATTCTCAACCACTCATCCGAAGACCTCTCCTCCCGCTTTTGTTAATATATTTGAACTTTAGTTGGACATTCACACCTTCTTGTAGCTGAACCACCTCCGCTCCCTGTTTTGATCATGTATGGTCTGGCAATACTACCTTTTCTTACCCGTTTATGAGTAATTATGGCTGGACATTCACACCTACTTGCAGTCGAACAGCTCTGCTCCCGCTGTTGATTATGTTTGGTTGGATATTCGAACCCTTTCTTAACTGCTTTTTAGAAACTTTGGTCGGACGTTCACACCTTCTTGCAGCCGAACACCTTCGCTTTCGCTTTTGATGGTATATATTCGGGCATTCAAACGTTTTCTTACCCGCTTTTTACAAACCATGGTCGGACTTTCACACCTTCTTGCAGCCGAACAATTCCCCCCCTTTTATTGATTGTGTACAGTCGGGTATTTTAACCTTTTCTTACCAGCTTTTTACCAACTCTGGTCGGACATTCACACCGTCTTACAGCGGAACACCTCCGCTCCCTCTTTTGATGGTGTATGTTCGGGCATTCGAACCTTTTCTTACCCGTTTTTTACAAACCATGGTCGGACATTCACACCTTCTCTTAGCTGAACAACTCCGCTGCCTCTTTTGATTGTGTACAGTCGGATATTTTAACATTTTCTTACCCGCTTTTTACCAACTATGGTCGGACATTCACACCCTCTTACAGCGGAACACCTCCGCTCCCTCTTTTGATGGTGTACGTTCGGGCATTCGAATCTTTTCTTACCCGCTTTTTACGAACTATGCTCGGACATTCAAACCTTCTTGTAGCCGAACACATCCACTCCTGCTTTTGATGATGTATGGTTGGGCATTCGAACCTACTTGTTGCCCGCTTTTCATTAATTATGGGTGGACATTCACACCTTGTCGCAACAAAACACCTCCGCTACCTGTTTTGATCATGTATGGTTGGACATTTGCATCTTTTCTCACCCGCTTTTCGCAAACTATGGTCGGCCATTCACAGCTTCCTCTCCACCATACTTGTATGGTGAGATATTCACACCCACTTGCATCCGAAGTCCTCCGCCCCCACTTTTGTTTATATTTAGTCGGTCATTCGCACCTTACCTGCTTATGGCAAAACTATGGCCTTCTTGCAGCCTAACACCTCTGATCTCGCTTTTGATGACGTAAGGTTGGGCATTCAGACCTTGCTTCACCTGCTTTTCACCAAATATAGTCGGACATTCACACCTTCTAGCAGCCGAACACTTCCGCTCCACCTTTTAGTGTTCTATCACACTTTCCCCCGCCCCCCATTTTATAGATTATGGTTGGAAATTCTCAACCACTCTCATCCGAAGACCTCTCCTCCCGCTTTTGTTAATATATTTGAACTTTAGTCGGACATTCACACCTACTTGCAGCCGAACACCACCTCTCTCGCTTTTGATGATGTGTGGACCGGCATTCTTACCTTTTCTAACACATTTTTCAGCAATTATGGTCGGAGATTCACACCTACTCACAGCCGAACAACTCCGCTCCCGCATTTGATGGTGTATAGTCGGGCATTCTCACCCTTTCTCATCAGCTTTTTGCAAATTATGATCTGACATTCACACCTACTTGCAGTTGAACAGCTCTGCTCCCGCTTTTGATTATGTTTGGTTGGATATTCGCACCTTTTCTTAACTGCTTTTTACAAACTTTGGTTGGACGTTCACACCTTCTTGTAGCCGAACACATCCACTCCTGCTTTTGATGATGTATGGTTGGGCATTCGCACTTTTTTTTTACCCATTTTTCAGAAATTATGGGTGGACATTCACACCTTCTTGCAGCTGAACACCTCCTCTCCAACTTATGATCATGTGCGGTTTGATTTTCGAAAATTTTCTTTCATGTTCTCCAGCAATTATTGATGGACATTCAGACCTTCTTGCAGCTGAACACCTCCACTCCCTCTTTTGATGGTTTATATTCGGGCATACGAACCTTTTCTTACCCGCTTTTTAGAAACCATGGTCGGACTTTCACACCTTCTCTTTGCTGAACAACTCCGCTCCCTCTTTTGATTGTGTACAGTCGGGTATTTTAACCTTTTCTTACCCGCTTTTTACCAACTATGGTTGGACATTCACACCTTATTACAGCGGAACACCTCCGCTCCCTCTTTTGATCGTGTATGTTCGGGCATTGGCACCTTGTCTTACCCATTTTTCAGTAATTATGGGTGGACATTCACACCTTCTTGCAGCTGAACACCTCCTCTCCTGCTTATGATCATGCGCGGTTTGATATTCGAAAATTTTCTTTCATGTTTTCTAGCAATTATCGATGGACATTCAGACCTTCTTGCTGCTGAACACCTCCGCTCCCTCTTTTGATCATACATTGTCGGGCATTCACACCTTGTCTTACCCGCTTTTTAGAAACCATGGTCGGACTTTCACACCTTTTAGTAGCCGAACAACTCCGCTCCCTGTTTTGATCATTTATGGTCTGGCAATACTACCTTTTCTTACCCGTTTGTGAGTAATTTTGGCTGGACATTCACAGCTTCTTGCAGCCGAACACCTCTTCTCCCGCTTTTGATGATGAATGGTCCGGCATTCTTACCTTTTCTAACACATTTTTCAGCAGTTATTGTCGGTCATTCACACCCTTTCCCATCAGCTTTTTGCAAATTATGATCTGACATTCACACCTACTTGCAGTCGAACACCTTTGCTCCCGCTTTTGATTATGTTTGGTTGGATAATCGAACCTTTTCTTAACTGCGTTTTACAAACTTTGGTCGGACGTTCACACCTTCTTGCAGCTGAACACCTCCGCTTCCGCTTTTGATGGTGTATATTCGGGCATTCAAACCTTTTCTTACCCGCTTTTTACAAACCATGGTCGGACTTTCACACCTTCTTTTAGCCGAAAAACTCCGCTCCCGCTATTGATTGTGTACAGTCGGATATTTTAACCTTTTCTTACCCGCTTTTTACCATCTACGGTCAGACATTCACACCTTTTTACAGCGGAACACCTCCGCTCCCTCTTTTGATGGTGTATGTTCGGGCATTTGAACCTTTTCTTACCCGCTTTTTACAAACTATGGTCGGGCATTCAAACCTTCTTGTAGCCGAACACATCAACTCCTGCTTTTGATAATGTATGGTTGGACATTCGCACCTTTTCTCACCCGCTTTTTCTCATAGACTATTCTACCATCAACAACTTGGAAACCATAATCGACTCTCTAGATGCAGAAAAAGCATTTGATGGAGTGAATTGGAAATTTTTATTCGCAACATTAAACAAATTCGGGTTTGTGTCACACTTCATCAACTGGATAAGGATATTATATAGCTCCCCAAATGCAAGTGTCAGGACAAATGATCAAACTTCTCCAAGCTTCAGTCTGCAGAGAGGTACAAGACAGGGTTACCAACTTTCTCCCTCACTTTTTGCTATTTTAATCAAACCTTTAGCAGCTGCTATCAGACAAGATAGAAATATTAAAGGCATCCAACCCCAAAATATTGAGCATAAAATAAGTCTTTATGCTGATGATGTATTACTTTTCCTTCAGAACTCACAGATGTCTCTCACTCACACGATCACACTCATAAATAAATTCTCTGCACTTTGTGACTACTCTATCAACTGGTCTAAGACCACAGTTCTGCCCATTAACTGTAGGGTCCAGAATATACCTGCGATCACTTTACAGTCAGGAAATATTAGATATTTAGGCATAAACATTTCCTCCAGGCTCTCAGAGCTAACAAAGCTAAATTATGTGCAATTATTAAAGAGAATAGAGGACGAGCTCTCTCGTTGGAAGTCCTTACCTATATCACTTATGGGGAGAGTTACAACCATTAAAATGATGATACTACCAAAAGTTAACTATTTGTTCTCAATGATCCCCATAAAACCATCTGCTACTTGGTTTAAGTCACTAGATTCATGCATCTCCAAATTTCTGTGGAAAAACAAACCCTTAGTTTAAAAACCCTACAGAAGACCAAGGACAGTGGTGGATTAGATTTACCTCATTTTCAGCACTAGTCCTTTGCCAATAGGTTACAATATATATCAAAATGGTTTAAACCTTGTTGTTGTCACAGTTCCCAGAGACGTTGTAATCGTTGAGGATTCTATATTCACCCCCTCATTAGAGGCACGTGTTGCAGATTGATGACACTGAATCTTCTTCTCTGTTCATTGCTGGCATCATTCCCAGCATCGTAAGTGTTCGTGGCATTGTTAGCCTCTTCTTTTGGATCTTGATATCGAGCATCCTTTTGTATTTCTGGTTTGTCAGTCCTCTCTCTTCGTTCACCGGAGTCTTCGTCTCTTTGTCCTTGAGTTTGGTGATTTTTTCTTCTTTTGATGCCTTGACACAGTGTGACAGGTGATACCACGTGGGAGATCCTTTAACTTGGACTGCTGTCCCTGTGCTGCGAAATGGCTGTGGTGCTCAAATGGTCTCTCCTTCATCATATACACAGTTATTTATACATCACCTTCCAACATGAAGCGTTGTCCCTTTTTGTTTCTCTCTTTGTTCTTAAAATGCTGTTATGCATGTCTAAACCAATCCATTAAATTAGATCATTTTGGCAGTAAAGCGATCTACAATGTGCTTGGTTGCAAAGCTGCTCATCTGTGGTAAACAGCTCTTCAGAAAGGCATTCTTCAATTAATTTCACTAATTTTATGTAATAATTTTGTGATTTCCTACAAAACTACACTTCTTCTCCCATCTGTCTGAGTATTTAATATTGTCTGGGTCCCGTTAAAACATGTATTTTTCCCATCTAATTCCTTGTTTGCTTTAAAACAAGTATTCCCCATTTTCTATCCCTTCAGTAACCAACCAGTTTGTATGGAGTACACTGGAGCAACTTGACTGATCAGTAAAACACTGCTTTTGTTGTCACCGCAAGGCTTCCCCCGTCGGTTGTTTCACTGAGACACCACTGAGTAACTACAACTCAACACAGTTTATACACATAACATTCATATACATACTAACAAACAAACAAACAATTATTTATCGCAATTTTCTCATCTCTGTTTGAACGTACACCCAGGTAAATATTCCTTTAGTCTTGTCATACCGACTATGGACCCATTCATTGTTTAACTTCACTGTTTTGCAAATCCTAATTGAATATTACACATTGACATTGAACTTTACTGGATAAGCAGGTCTTCATTGCATTCAGCAGCCTATATGTGAGCATCTATGTGTAAGCTGTTCTTCTTTGCATTTATCAGCAGCAAGCAATTCTTCATTGCACATGCATATGAAAATAGTACAACAATTCCAATGCGTTAGCGAAACCTTCTATATCAGGAGTGTCCATCATGATGCTGGGAATAGAACCTCTTTCCCAGAATAGTTCATTACTCAACTCATCATAACTCCGCAATGAGCACATTTCAAAGTATCATTCCTCTACATGTATTCAAAAATCTATGTGTAAATGTTTAATATTTCTTATATTTGTTGATGTCATTCTGTGTGCATGTGGCCTAAACCCAATCTCTGTGTGGCAATTTTAATTTAAACAAGTTGAACTCTGCCTCTGATCATTTAAAAAAGGTGTGTACCAATATCAACCTTTCTCAGGTAATTACTGATCCTACAAAACCAATCTTAAGAGATCCTTCAAGGTTGTCCCTGATTGGCTCAATCTTAACAAATCAAAGGTAGAAAATCCGCAGTATCTGAACTTGGTGTTAGTTATCACTGCTCAATAGCCTGTATCAGAATTACAAAAATGAAAACATTAGGTCCACGCTTGGTATCCAGATCCTGAAACATCTCCATGAGAAGGATTTTTTTTTAACTGATCTGTTGAATAGTTATACTCATGACACTGTTAAAATCCCAGATGAAGATCTAGCACTTGACCATTTTTGTAAATCTTCTAATTCCATAGTTGATAAACACGCCCCTTTTAAAAAGTATAGAACTTAGAACAGGTCTAGTCCCTGGCTTTCGTCAGAACTGTCTTCTTTACTTAAAAAATGAATAAACCTTGGATGCTAGCTGGGCATATGACCCGGGTCATTGCCTTGCTTTTAGGAAGCTTAGAAATAAAGGTACAGCAGAAATAAGAAAGGCCAAGTCTGATCATTATCTAAATTTGATTCCCAGAGCTTACTCAGATTTCAGAAAAGTCTGTCCTACTGCTCCTGTTTTTAATTAGACTTCTATGCCTTCGCAGTCGCAGCTTTGTCACTCCTTTTAAGCTTATTGTATGTTCTAAATGTTGTTTTAATCGTGTCTTCAAAAGTTTTTTTTTTTTTTTTTGTCTCAGCTATTGTATATGAGATTATTTTCTCCATTTATCTCCAAGTTTAAATAAATGTTATTACTAGTGTGGCACTTTCTATGTCAAGGGGACAGTGGTGGTACTCTGTATGGTTATTTTAGTCACACCCTATGTTCTCATGTTAGCCGTTGTTTTCTTCACTGAGGTTGAGATGAACCCCCTCCTGTTGAGAGAATTCCCCTTTGTAGTCAGACTTTTGCCTCAGAAAACAGTGGTGGGTAAATAATCTTTCCCTACTTCTGAAGGTCGTGGTACAATGTGATAAGTGAATCCAAGAAGTCCTTCAGCTGCTGTGAGTGATGTAAGTAGTACCTGAAATGGACCTTCCCCCCATTGGGCTGGACCAGTTCTTTTTCTTTATCACTTTGATGATGATCCAGTCCCCGGGTTTTACTGTCTTCAGAGATTCCTTCACCGGTTCACCTGGAACAGACTAAACAGAAGAGATCTCTCTACTTGTTAATATTTGTATACTGCTAAGGTTTCTTCTCTTTTTATTTTTTTCTTCATCATGTCAGTTGATGACTGTGTTTTGACTGTGGGAGTACAAATGGTCTTCCATACCTTTTCTCAAATGGAGTTCATCTTGTGCTAGTTGGAGGATGCATTTTTAGGATGGTAAACAGTAAACCCAATATTTCCCATTTCTTCCATGATTTTTTTCAGTCTTGACTTAATTATTCCATTGTGTCTCTCCACGAAACCTGCTGATTGTGGATGATATGCACAGTCGTTTCTAAGGTCTATTTTAAGTTCTTTGCCATCAGTGAGATGACGTTGTTTACACAGTGTGTCAAATTATCACTGAAGATCTTTTCAGGAATTTCAAATCTAGAAATGATTTATTTTACCCGTGCTTTTGCTACTGAGAGTGCATCGGCTTGTGCACATGGAAATATTTCAGTCCATTTGGTAAAAACCTCTGTTGTCACTGAGCAGAATCGTTTCCCTTAACATTAATTTAGTTCAATGAAATCTACACAATAATGAAATAATGAAATCCAAACAAATATGTTGAAAAAGATACACTGGCTTAGGGAATTATCTTCGTTTTGGTCTTAGATTGCCCTGTTGATTGTATTTTGCACATATTTGACCTGCTAGACAAAACTTTATTCATTTACTTATTCTAAAAAGAAATTATTTTAGACCTGGAACGATCCATCTTTTATTTTTTATGGAACTCCAAATGGGAAAGGTTGAGGAGGGAAGTACTGAAGAAGCCAAAAGTGAAAGGAGGGAAAGCAGTACCAGATCTGTATTTGTTTTTAGGAAGTCTCTTTACCTCTGTCCAATTAAAGTGTGCAATTAACCCATCCAAAAACCCAGCGGCAGCTGCAATGGCAAGATTATGGATGGGGGCCTACATGAGAAGATTACGACTTTTACCATCAGACCTGAAAGTACCTGTGTCTTTTAATCTAACAAAAAGTTATGCTTTTATAAAGACATTTTTAAACCATTTTAATTTAGAACAAGAAGATGTACAAGTTTTAACGTGCCATCGATCTTTGCTCTCTGTTGTGCAGGAGCAGGCCCCAGTGAGTCCAGTGCTTGGGCTCACTCTTGGCGAGCCCTCAACAGTTTGGCGCAGTGTGAACCTTTCAGCTCTTCTGAACAGACTTTGGGATTTGTCATGGATGGTGGCTCACAAGATTCTCCCAGTCAGGTCATGCACTCCAGGGGTATGTCGGCGACGGCCACCTGCCCCGGTCCAGGTTGTGGCGCGCCTGAGACGGTGAGGCATTTCTTCTGGGAGTGCAGTGCTGCTGTGGACTTGTGGGCAACAGCCGACTCCTTAAATTTCCCGTACTTACCAGCAAGAGAGGTCCTGTCAGCACAACTGGTGCTTTATGGGGTGAGTCAAAATCAGAACCTCAGGAAAGAGGAATTTGTCAAAAGGTGGCTCACCCTGGCCGCCATCAAAGACGCCATATGGACCTCAAGAAACTTGCTGGTAAGAAGGCACAAGCAGATTCCCCCCGTGGCTGTGATCCAGATGGCAGTAGCAACAGCCCAAGAGGCTGCAGGCCAAGGACGCAGCCACAAAGAAGCATCGCCTCTGTGCTCACTCGGACGAAGGAGCCGGAGTCACACGAAAAAAAGGTCCAAGCAATAGCAGAAGGCAGAGAAGCAATAACTGTTCACTGGTTCACGTCCGAGGGCCCTTCCTGGCACAATGCGCACTTGTAGCGGTGTTCTTTTTATGGCCATAGGTGGCCAGAGTGTCACTTTGCACCTCCGCCCACCCGCTGCACTGAGCACTCTTCAGCCCTTAAATGGCATAACTTTGCACTCCCGCACGCTCCAGCGAGCACCATTCAAGCAACATCGGCACAGTCGCAACAAGTAAGGCAACTCTACTCAGAGAAGTCACTCTGCACAGTAACAAGATTTCTTTTTCACAGACAGAAAGGGCTTCACCCGCAAAGGTAAAGCCTGCCAAAATTAGAAACAACTCATTAGTGCTGCTCTCCACGGAAGTGTTTAGTAAAAGGCGAAAGACTTGTACGTTATGAAGAGAAACCAGAGTACGATTATCCATCACTGCGGGAGCAGGGCATCAGGCTAGTTGGCATAGCCACCTTCCCCATGGTGAGCTTTGCTTGGTTGAGACGCTTGCTCCCCCCCCTTGCTCCTCGGCTGACCAAGTAGGAACAATCGGGCCCTATTCGATGGCTGCCTTGTCTTTTACTCTGTGCAAAAGACAAGGCAGCCACAAACACCACGGGAACACCGTATTGAGGCTTTGTTCTGACCGCTCATTCGGTGTCGCGTTTCTTTCAAGCAATTCTCCCGGTTAGCCCGCAATCGGCTCGCTCCCAGATTCGTGTTAAAGTCCACTTCGCATTCACTCTCTTTTCTCAGCAGATTAAAAGAAAGTTTCATCTTGGGCTCCCTGAAACTTCCATCCTGCACCGCTGTTTGCTTTTGCACAAGAGCAGAGAAGAGCGCACCGTTCCCAGTGGCACTGCAGTACCGGGTCGATGCTTGGAGTGAACGGAGCAAGCTCCTTTTTCAACTCCTATTGCTAAAAATCCATTTAATATGTAGTCCTCGTATAGAGGACATATCAGATATTAAACTGAGTCTTTATGGTGTTATTTCACCCATTAACACTTAAGGTACCTCATACAGTGGCTGTGATATGGTTACTTAACAAAATATCTTTACCAGACATCTCTCCTACATAACTGTTCTTCTTTCACAGCCACACCTTGTTGTCGAGAGATGTGCTACACTTAATCCATCCACACTGCTACCTACCCCACAGATGGAAAGCCTCATGATTGCATGTCAGAAATACCCATCAGTGTTTTACCCAGGCCAGACTTAACTGATACAACGTTGTACTTTGTAGAATGAGAAAAAACTTCTTCAGCAATAAGCATCTCTCGACATATGACGAAATACAGATTTTGCTATAAAATTAATTCCTTCTATCAGCCTGCCGTTTGTCCTCCTTATTTATCCACTTCAAATCGAGTTTGAACAATTAAAAAAATTTTGTAGTTTTAGAAAGAACAACTTAATCTTCAGCAATCAGTATAAAAAGAAGGTAAGAAAAGGTGCAAATGCCAACCATACATCACTAAAAGGTGGAGCGGAAGTATTCGGCTGCAAGTAGGTGTGAATGTCCGACCATAATTTGTAAAAAGCTGATGAGAAAGGGTGAGAATGCCTGACTATACACCATGAAATGCGGAAGCGGAGGTGTTCGGCTGCAAGAAGGTGTGAACGCCCGACCAAAGTTTCTAAAAAGCAGTTAAGAAAAGGTTTGAATATCCATCCAAACATAATCATAAGCGGGAGCAGAGCTGTTCGACTGTAAGTAGGTGTGAATGTCAGATCATAATTTGCAAAAAGCTGATGAGAAAGGGTGAGAATGCCCGACTATACACCATCAAATGCGGGAGCGGAGTTGTTCGGCTGTGAGTAGGTGTGAATCTCCGACCATAATTGCTGAAAAATGTGTTAGAAAAGGTAAGAATGCCGGTCCATACATCATCAAAAGCAAGAGAGGAGGTGTTCGGCTGCAAGTAGGTGTGATTGTCCGACTAAAGTTCAAATATATTAACAAAAGCGGGAGGAGAGGTCTTCGGATGAGAGTGGTTGAGAATTTCCAACCATGATCTATAAAATGCGGGGGAAAAAAAAGGTGTGATAGAACACTAAAAGGTGGAGCGGAAGTGTTCGGCTGCAAGAAGGTGTGAATGTCCGACTATATTTGGTGAAAAGCAGGTGAAGCAAGATCTGAATGCCCAACCTTACATCATCAAAAGCGAGATCAGAGGTGTTTGGCTGCAAGAAGGCCATAGTTTGCCAAAAGCGGGTAAGGTGCGAATGACCGACTAAATATCAACAAAAATGGGGACGGAGGTCTTCGGATGCAAGTGGGTGTGAATATCCCACCATACAAGTATGGTGGAGAGGAAGCTGTGAATGGCCGACAATAGTAAAAAGTGTGTGAGAAAAGTGCAAATGTCAAACCATACATGATTAAAACAGGGAGCGGAGGTGTTTGGCTGCGACAAGGTGTGAATGTCCACCCATAATTAATGAAAAGCGGGCAACAAGTAGGTTCGAATGCCCAACCATACATCATCAAAAGCAGGAGTGGATGTGTTCGGCTACATAAGGTTTGAATGTCCGACCATAGTTTGTAAACAGCGGGTAAGAAAAGGTTTGAATGCCCGAACATATACCATTAAATGAGGGAGCGGAGGTGTTCCGCTGTAAGGTGTGAATGTCCACCAATAATTCCTGAAAAATGGTTAAAAAAAAGGTGGGAATGCCCAACCATACATCATCAAAAGCAGGAGTGGACGTGTTCGGCTACAAGAAGGTTTGAACGTCCAACCAAAGTTTTTAAAAAGCAGTTAAGAAAAGGTTCGAATATCCAAGCAAACATAATCAAAAGCGGGAGCAGAGCTGTTCGACTGCAAGTAGGTGTGAATGTAAGATCATAAATTGCAAAAAGCTGATGAGAAAGGGTGAGAATTCCCGACTATACACAATCAAATGCGGGAGCGGAGTTGTTCGGCTGCAATTAGGTGTGAATCTCCGACCATAATTGTTGAAAAATGTGTTAGAAAAGGTAAGAATGCCGGTTCCATACATCATCAAAAGCGAGAGAGGTGGTGTTCGGCTGCAAGTAGGTGTGAATGTCCAGCCATAATTACTCACAAACGGGTAAGAAAAGGTAGTATTGCCAGACCATACATAATCAAAACAGGGAGCGGAGGTGGTTCAACTGCAAGAAGGTGTGAATGTCCGACTAAAGTTTGTAAAAAGCGGGTAAGACAAGGTGCGAATGCCCAACAATGTAAGAGGTTTTCAGGAGGTTTTCAGCTGCAAGAAGGTCTGAATGTCTGAATTATGGGTGGTCTGAATGTCCACCCATAATTCCTGAAAAATGGGTAAAAAAAGGTGCGAATGCCCAACCATACATCATCAAAACAGGGAGCGGAGGTGGTTCAACTGCAAGAAGGTGTGAATGTCCGACTAAAGTTTGTAAAAAGCGGGTAAGACAAGGTGCGAATGCCCAACAATGTAGGAGGTTTTCAGGAGGTTTTCAGCTGCAAGAAGGTCTGACTGTCTGAATTATGGGTGGTCTGAATGTCCACCCATAATTCCTGAAAAATGGGTAAAAAAAGGTGCGCATGCCCAACCATACATCATCAAAAGCAGGAGTGGATGTTTTCGGCTGCAAGTAGGTGTGAATGTCCAGCCATAATTACTCACAAACGGGTAAGAAAAGGTAGTATTGCCAGACCATACATGATCAAAACAGGGAAGCGGAGGTGGTTCAGCTGCAAGAAGGTGTGAATGTCCAACTAAAGTTCAAATATATTGACAAAAGAGGGAGGAGAGGTCTACGGATGAGAGTGGTTGAGAATTTCCAACCATAATCTATGAAATGTGGTTAAAAAAAGGTGTGATAAAACACTAAAAGGTGGAGCGGAAGTTTTCGGCTGCAAGAAGGTGTGAATGTCCGACTATATTTGGTGAAAAGCAGGTGAAGCAAGGTCTGAATGCCCAACCTTACATCATCAAAAGCGAGATCAGAGGTGTTTGGCTGCAAGAAGGCCATAGTTTGCCATAAGCGGGTTAGGTGCGAATGACCGACTAAATATCAACAAAAATGGGGGCGGAGGACTTCGGATGCAAGTGGGTGTGAATATCTCACCATACAAGTATGGTGGAGAGGAAGCAGTGAACGGCCGACCATAGTTTGCAAAAAGCGGGTGAGAAAAGGTGGGAATGCCCAACCATACATCATCAAAAGCAGGAGTGGATGTGTTCGGCTACAAGAAGGTTTGAATGTCCGAGCATAGTTTGTAAAAAATGGGTAAGAAAAGGTTCGAATGCGCGAACATACACCATCAAAAGAGGGAGCGGAGGTGT
Source organism: Leuresthes tenuis (assembly GCF_036924035.1). Classification (NCBI taxonomy): domain Eukaryota; kingdom Metazoa; phylum Chordata; class Actinopteri; order Atheriniformes; family Atherinopsidae; genus Leuresthes; species Leuresthes tenuis. The sequence goes on along the minus strand of NW_027325483.1, from coordinate 58,764 downwards.
TCCGCTGTAAGAAGGTGTGAATGTCCGACCTTAGTTCGTAAAAAGCGGGTAAGAAAAGGTTAAAATACCCGACTGTACACAATCAATAGAAGGGGGGTAATTGTTCGGCAACGAGAAGGTGTGAAAGTCCAACCATGGTTTGTAAAAAGCGGGTAAGACAAGGTTTGAATCCCGAATATATACTATCAAAAGCGGAAGCAGAGGTGTTTGGGTGCAAGAAGGTGTGAACGTCCGACCAAAGTTTGTAAAAAGCAGTTAAGAAAAGGTTCGAATATCCAACCAAACATAATCAAAAGCGGGAGCAGAGCTGTTCGACTGCAAGTAGGTGTGAATGTCCACAACGTTGTTCTTTGTTGAAATCGATATAGACATTGATAAATATGAAGGACAAAGCAGTTTCCACTTGGTTTGAGTGAAGGAATTCATTTTATACATAAAATCCCAAATCGTGCAGAACGTATGAAAAGAAGCTTATTCTCGGATTCCTCGTCCTTCACTGTTGCACTTTCTTCTACTGCAAAATACAATGTTTTTCTTTGTTGAAGTCGATCTAGACATTGATAAATATGAAGGACAAAGCAGTTTTAACTTGGTTTGAGTGAAGGAATTCATTTTATACATAAAATCCCAAATCATGCAGAACGTATGAAAAGAAGCTTATTCTCGGATTCCTGATCCTTCAGTGTTGCTCTTTCTTCTATTGCAAAATCCAATGTTCTTCTTTGTTGAAGTCGATCTAGACATTGATAAATATGAAGTTAAAAGCAATTTTAACATAGTTTGAGTGAAGGAATTCATTTTATAGTAAAATCCGAAATCGTGCAGAACTCATGAAAATAAGCTTATTCTCGGATTCCTGCACCTTTTGATTGGTTCTTTCTTTTACTGCACAGTCCAATGTTGTTTTTTGTTTAAATCTATCTAGTCATTGATAAATATGAAGGTAAAAGCCGTTTTAACATAGTTTGAGTGAAGGAATTCATTTTATAGATAAAATCCCAAATCGTGCAGAACTCATGAAAGTAAGCTTATTCTCGGATTCCTGAAACTTTAGATTTGCTCTTTCTTTTACTGCAAAGTCCAATGTTGTTTTTTTGTTTAAATCTTTCTAAACATTGATAAATATGAAGGACAAAGTAGTTTTAACATAGTTTGAGTGAAGGAATTAATTTTATACATAAAATCCCAAATCATGCAGAACGTATGAAAACAAGCTTATTCTCGGATTCCTCGTCCTTCACTGTTGCACTTTCTTCTACTGCAAAATACAATGTTTTTCTTTGTTGAAGTCGATCTAGACATTGATAAATATGAAGGACAAAGCAGTTTTAACTTGGTTTGAGTGAAGGAATTCATTTTATACATAAAATCCCAAATCATGCAGAACGTATGAAAAGAAGCTTATTCTCGGATTCCTGATCCTCCAGTGTTGCACTTTCCTATCCTGCAAAATACAACGTTCTTTGTTGAAATCGATTTAGACATTGATAAATATGAAGGACAAAGCAGTTTTCACTTGGTTTGAGTGAAGGAATTCATTTTATACATAAAATCCGAAATCATGCAGAAGATATGATAATAAGCTTATTCTCGGATTCCTGATCCTTCAGTGTTGCTCTTTCTTCTATTGCAAAATCCAATGTTCTTCTTTGTTGAAGTCGATCTAGACATTGATAAATATGAAGTTAAAAGCCGTTTTAACATAGTTTGAGTGAAGGAATTCATTTTATAGATAAAATCCCAAATCGTGCAGAACTCATGAAAGTAAGCTTATTCTCGGATTCCTGAATCTTTAGATTTGCTCTTTCTTTTACTGCAAAGTCCAATGTTGTTTTTTTTGTTGAAGTCGATTTAGACATTGATAAATATGAAGGACAAAGCAGTTTCCACTTGGTTTGAGTGAAGGAATGCATTTTATACATAAAATCCCAAATCATGCAGAACTCACGAAAAGCTTTTTCTCGGATTTCTGAACCATTAGTGTTGCTCTTTCTTTTACTGCAAAATATAACGTTGTTTTTTGTTGAAATCTATCTAGACATTGATAAATACCAGCCGATCAACTCCACTCCCACATTTGATGGTGTATAGTCAGGAATTCTCACCTTTTCTCATCAGCTTTTTGCAAATTATGATCTTACATTCACACCTACTTGCAGTCGAACAGCTAACTGCTTTTTACAACCTTTGGTCGGACGTTCACACCTTCTTGAAGCTGAACACCTCCGCTTCCGTTTTTGATGGTGTATATTCGGGCATACGAACCTTTTCTTACCCGCTTTTTTACAAACCATGGTCGGACATTCACACCTTCTCTTAGCTGAACAACTCCGCTGCCTCTTTTGATTGTGTACAGTCGGGTATTTTAACATTTTCTTACCCGCTTTTTACCAACTATGGTCGGACATTCACACCCTCTTACAGCGGAACACCTCCGCTCCCTCTTTTGATGGTGTATGTTCGGGCATTGGAATCTTTTCTTACCCGCTTTTTACGAACTATGCTCGGACATTCAAACCTTCTTGTAGCCGAACACATCCACTCCTGCTTTTGATGATGTATGGTTGGGCATTCGCACTTTTTTTTTACTCATTTTTCAGGAATTATGGGTGGACATTCACACCTTCTTGCAGCTGAACACCTCCTCTCCCACTTATGATCATGTGCGGTTTGATTTTCGAAAATTTTCTTTCATGTTCTCCAGCAATTATTGATGGACATTCAGACCTTCTTGCAGCTGAACACCTCCACTCCCCCTTTTGATCAAACATTGTCGGGCATTCGAACCTTGTCTTACCCGCTTTTTACAAACTTTAGTCGAACATTCACACCTTTTTGCAGCTGAACCACCTCCGCTCCCTGTTTTGATCATGTATTGTCTGGCAATACTACCTTTTGTTACCCATTTGTGAGTAATTATGGCTGGACATTCCCACCTTCTTGCAGCCGAACACCTCCGCTTATGCTTTTGATGGTGTATATTCGGGCATACAAACCTTTTCTTACTCGCTTTTTAGAAACCATGGTCGGACTTTCACACCTTCTCTTTGCTGAACAACTCCGCTCCCTCTTTTGATTGTGTACAGTCGGGTAATTTAACCTTTTCTTACCCGCTTTTTACCAACTATGGTTGGACATTCACACCTTCTCACAGCGGAACACCTCCGCTCCCTCTTTTGATCGTGTATGTTCGGGCATTGGCACCTTGTCTTACCCATTTTTCAGTAATTATGGGTGGACATTCACACCTTCTTGCAGCTGAACACCTCCTCTCCTGCTTATGATCATGCGCGGTTTGATATTCGAAAATTTTCTTTCATGTTTTCTAGCAATTATCGATGGACATTCAGACCTTCTTGCTGCTGAACACCTCCGCTCCCTCTTTTGATCATACATTGTCGGGCATTCACACCTTGTCTTACCCGCTTTTTAGAAACCATGGTTGGACTTTCACACCTTTTAGTAGCCGAACAACTCCGCTCCCGCTATTGATTGTGTACAGTCGGGTATTTTAACCTTTTCTTACCCGCTTTTTACCAACTATGGTCGGACATTCAAACCTTCTTGCAGCGGAACAACTCAGCTCCCTGTTTTGATCATTTATGGTCTGGCAATACTACCTTTTCTTACCCGTTTGTGAGTAATTATGGCTGGACATTCACAGCTTCTTGCAGCCGAACACCTCTTCTCCTGTTTTTGATGATGCCTTTTCTAACACATTTTTCAGCAATTATTGTCGGTCATTCAAACCCTTTCCCATCAGCTTTTTGCAAATTTTGATCTGACATTCACACCTACTTGCAGTCGAACACCTTTGCTCCCGCTTTTGATTATGTTTGGTTGGATATTTGAAACTTTTCTTAACTGCGTTTTACAAACTTTGGTCGGACGTTCACACCTTCTTGCAGCCGAACACCTCCGCTTCCGCTTTTGATGGTGTATATTCGGGCATTCAAACCTTTTCTTACCCGCTTTTTACAAACCATGGTCAGACTTTCACACCTTCTTTTAGCCGAAAAACTCCGCTCCCGCTATTGATTGTGTACAGTCGGATATTTTAACCTTTTCTTACCCGCTTTTTACCAACTACGGTCAGACATTCACACCTTCTTACAGCAGAACATCTCCGCTCCCTCTTTTGATGGTGTATGTTCGGGCATTTGAACCTTTTCTTACCCGCTTTTTACAAACTATGGTCGGGCATTCAAACCTTCTTGTAGCCGAACACATCCACTCCTGCTTTTGATCATGTATGGTTGGACATTCGCACCTTTTCTCACCCGCTTTTTCTCATAGACTATTCTACCATCAACAACTTGGAAACCATAATCGACTCTCTAGATGCAGAAAAAGCATTTGATGGAGTGAACTGGAAATTTTTATTCGCAACATTAAACAAATTCGGGTTTGTGTCACACTTCATCAACTGGATAAGGATATTATATAGCTCCCCAAATGCAAGTGTCAGGACAAATGATCAAACTTCTCCAAGCTTCAGTCTGCAGAGAGGTACAAGACAGGGTTGCCCACTTTCTCCCTCACTTTTTGCTATTTTCATCAAACCTTTAGCAGCTGCTATCAGACAAGATAGAAATATTAAAGGCATCCAACCCCAAAATATTGAGCATAAAATAAGTCTTTATGCTGATGATGTATTACTTTTCCTTCAGAACTCACAGACGTCTCTCACTCACACGATCACACTCATAAATAAATTCTCTGCACTTTGTGACTACTCTATCAACTGGTCTAAGACCACAGTTCTGCCCATTAACTGTAGGGTCCAGAATATACCTGCGATCACTTTACAGTCAGGAAATATTAGATATTTAGGCATAAACATTTCCTCCAGGCTCTCAGAGCTAACAAAGCTAAATTATGTGCAATTATTAAAGAGTGTAGAGGACGAGCTCTCTCGTTGGAAGTCCTTACCTATATCACTTATGGGGAGAGTTACAACCATTAAAATGATGATACTACCAAAAGTTAACTATTTGTTCTCAATGATCCCCATAAAACCATCTGCTACTTGGTTTAAGTCACTAGATTCATGCATCTCCAAATTTCTGTGGAAAAACAAACCCTTAGTTTAAAAACCCTACAGAAGACCAAGGACAGTGGTGGATTAGATTGACCTCATTTTCAGCACTATTCCTTAGCCAATAGGTTACAATATATATCAAAATGGTTTAAACCTTGTTGTTGTCACAGTTCCCAGAGACGTTGTAATCGTTGAGGATTCTATATTCACTCCCTCATTAGAGGCACGTGTTGCAGATTGATGACACTGAATCTTCTTCTCTGTTCATTGCTGGCATCATTCCCAGCATCGTAAGTGTTCGTGGCATTGTTAGCCTCTTCTTTTGGATCTTGATATCGAGCATCCTTTTGTATTTCTGGTTTGTCAGTCCTCTCTCTTCGTTCACCGGAGTCTTCGTCTCTTTGTCCTTGAGTTTGGTGATTTTTTCTTCTTTTGATGCCTTGACACAGTGTGACAGGTGATACTACGTGGGAGATCCTTTAACTTGGACTGCTGTCCCTGTGCTGCGAAATGGCTGTGGTGCTCAATTGGTCTCTCCTTCATCATATACACAATTATTTATACATCACCTTCCACCATGAAACGTTGTCCCTTTTTGTTTCTCTCTTTGTTCTTAAAATGCTGTTATGCATGTCTAAACCAATCCATTAAATTAGATCATTTTGGCAGTAAAGCGATCTATGATTTAACAATCTATGATAGCTTTTGATTGTGTATATTCGGGCATTCGAACCTTTAGATTTGCTCTTTCTTTTACTACAAAGTACAACGTTGTTGTTTTTGTTTAAATCTTTCTAGACATGGTAAATATGAAGGACAAAACAGTTTTAACATAGTTTGAGTGAAGGAATGCATTTTATACGCAAAATCCAAAATCATGCAGAACTCACGAAAAGCTTTTTCTCGGATTTCTGAACCTTTAGTGTTGCTCTTTCTTTTACTGCAAAATACAAAGTTGTTTTTTGTTGAAATCTATCTAGACATTGATAAATACCAGCCAAACATCTCTGCTTCGATTATGGTTCGGCATTCTTACCTTTTATCACCCGCTTTTTACAAACTATAGGCAGACATTCACACCTTGCAGCTTAACAAACTCCGCTCCCTGTTTTGATTATGTATGGTCTGGCAATACTACCTTTTCTTACATGTTTGTGAGTAATTATGGCTGGACATTCACACCTTCTTGCAGCCGAACACCTCCACTTCCGCTTTTGATGGTATATATTCGGGCATTCAAACGTTTTCTTACTCGCTTTTTACAAACCATGGTCGGACTTTCACACCTTCTTGTAGCCGAACAACTCCGCTCCCACTATTGATTGTGTACAGTCGGGTATTTTACCTTTTCTTACCCGCTTTTTACCAACTATGGTCGGACATTCACACCTTCTTACAGCGGAACACCTCCGCTCCCTCTTTTGATGGTGTATGTTCTGGCATTGGCACCTTTTCTTACCCGCTTTTTACAAACTATGCTCGGACATTCAAACCTTCTTGCAGCTGAACACCTCCACTCCTGCTTATGATCATGTGCGGTTTGATATTCGAAAATTTTCTTTCATGTTTTAAAGCAATTATTGATGGACATTCAAACCTTCTTGTAGCCGAACACATCCACTCCTGCTTTTGATGATGTATGGTTGGGCATTCGTACCTTTTTTTACCCATTTTTCAGGAATTATGGGTGGACATTCAGATTTGAAGTGGATAAATAAGGAGGACAAACAGTCTTAAGTCAGGCTGATAGAAGGAATTCATTTTATTGCAAAATCTGTATTTCGTCATATGTCGAGAGATGCTTATTGCTGAAGAAGTTCTTTCTCATTCTACAAAGTACAACGTTGTATCAGTTAAGTCTGGCCTGGGTAAAACACTGATGGTTATTTCTGACATGCAATCATGAGGCTTTCCATCTGTGGGGTAGGTAGCAGTGTGGATGGATTAAGTGTAGCACATCTCTCGACAACAAGGTGTGGCTGTGAAAGAAGAACAGTTATGTAGGAGAGATGTCTGGTAAAGATATTTTGTTAAGTAACCATATCACAGCCACTGTATGAGGTACCTTAAGTGTTAATGGGTGAAATAACACCATAAAGACTCAGTTTAATATCTGATATGTCCTCTATACGAGGACTACATATTAAATGGATTTTTAGGAATAGAAGTTGAAAAAGGAGCCTTCTCCATTCACTCTTAGCATCGACCTGGTACTGCAGTGCCGCTGGGAACGGTGCGCTCTTCTCTGCTCTTGTGAAAAAGTAAACAGCGGTGCAGGATGGAAGTTTCAGGGAGCCCAAGATGAAACTTTCTTTTAATCTGCTGAGAAAAGAGAGTGAATGCGAAGTAGACTTTAACACGGCTCTGGGAGCGAGCCGAGTGCGGGCTAACCGGGAGAATTGCTTGAAAGAAACGCGACACCGAATTAGCGGTCAGAAAAAAGCCTCAATCGGGTGTTCCCGTGGTGTTTGTGGCTGCCTTGTCTTTTGCACAGAGTAAAAGACAAGGCAGCCATCGAAAAGGGCCCGATTGTTCCTACTTGGTCAGCCGAGGAGAAAGGGGGGGGAGCAAGCGTCTCAACCAAGCAAAGCTCACCATGGGGAAGGTGGCTATGCCAACTAGCCTGATGACCTGCTCCCGCAGTGATGGATAATCGTACTCTGGTTTCTCTTCATAACGTAAAAGTCTTTCACCTTTTACTAAACACTTCCGTGGAGAGCAGCACTAATGAGTTGTTTCTATTTTTGGCAGGCTTTACCTTTGCGGGTGAAGCCCTTTATGTCTGTGCAAAAGAAATCTTGTTAATGTACAGAGTGACTTCTCTGAGTAGAGTCGCCTTACTTGTTGCGACTGTGCCGATGTTCGAAGCTGGAGTGCAAAGTTGTTACTTGAATGGTGCTCGCTGGAGCGTGCGGTAGTGTAAAGTTATACCATTTAAAAGGGCTGAAGAGTGCTCAGTGCAGCGGGTGGGCGGAGGTGCAAAGTGACACGCTGGCCACCTATGGCCATAAAAAGAACACCGCTACAAGTGCGCATTGTGCCAGGAAGGGCTCTCGGACGTGAACCGGTGGACAGTTGTCGCTTCTCGGCCTTTTGGCTAAGATCAAATGTAGTATCGGTTCTTATCAGTTTAATATCTGATATGTCCTCTATGCGAGGATTACATATTAAATGGATTTTTAGCAATAGGAGTTGAAAAAGGAGCTTGCTCCGTTCACTCCAAGCATCGACCCGGTACTGCAGTGCCGCTGGGAACTGTGCGCTCTTCTCTGCTCTTGTGCAAAAGCAAACAGCGGTGCAGGATGAAACTTTCTTTTAATCTGCTGAGAAAAGAGAGTGAATGCGAAGTGGACTTTAACACGACTCTGGGAGCGAGCCGAGTGCGGGCTAACCGGGAGAATTGCTTGAAAGAAACGCGACACCGAATTAGCGGTCAGAAAAAAGCCTCAATCGGGTGTTCCCGTGGTGTTTGTGGCTGCCTTGTCTTTTGCACAGAGTAAAAGACAAGGCAGCCATCGAAAAGGGCCCGATTGTTCCTACTTGGTCAGCCGAGGAGAAAGGGGGGGGAGCAAGCGTCTCAACCAAGCAAAGCTCACCATGGGGAAGGTGGCTATGCCAACTAGCCTGATGACCTGCTCCCGCAGTGATGGATAATCGTACTCTGGTTTCTCTTCATAACGTAAAAGTCTTTCACCTTTTACTAAACACTTCCGTGGAGAGCAGCACTAATGAGTTGTTTCTATTTTTGGCAGGCTTTACCTTTGCTGGTGAAGCCCTTTATGTCTGTGCAAAAGAAATCTTGTTAATGTACAGAGTGACTTCTCTGAGTAGAGTCGCCTTACTTGTTGCGACTGTGCCGATGTTCGAAGCTGGAGTGCAAAGTTGTTACTTGAATGGTGCTCGCTGGAGCGTGCGGTAGTGTAAAGTTATACCATTTAAAAGGGCTGAAGAGTGCTCAGTGCAGCGGGTGGGCGGAGGTGCAAAGTGACACGCTGGCCACCTATGGCCATAAAAAGAACACCGCTACAAGTGCGCATTGTGCCAGGAAGGGCTCTCGGACGTGAACCGGTGGACAGTTGTCGCTTCTCGGCCTTTTGGCTAAGATCAAATGTAGTATCGGTTCTTATCAGTTTAATATCTGATATGTCCTCTATGCGAGGACTACATATTAAATGGATTTTTAGCAATAGGAGTTGAAAAAGGAGCTTGCTCCGTTCACTCCAAGCATCGACCCGGTACTGCAGTGCCGCTGGGAACTGTGCGCTCTTCTCTGCTCTTGTGCAAAAGCAAACAGCGGTGCAGGATGAAACTTTCTTTTAATCTGCTGAGAAAAGAGAGTGAATGCGAAGTGGACTTTAACACGACTCTGGGAGCGAGCTGAGTGCGGGCTAACCGGGAGAATTGCTTGAAAGAAACGCGACACCGAATGAGCGGTCAGAACAAAGCCTCAATACGGTGTTCCCGTGGTGTTTGTGGCTGCCTTGTCTTTTGCACAGAGTAAAAGACAAGGCAGCCATCGAAAAGGGCCCGATTGTTCCTACTTGGTCAGCCGAGGAGAAAGGGGGGGGAGCAAGCGTCTCAACCAAGCAAAGCTCACCATGGGGAAGCTGCCTATGCCAACTAGCCTGATGACCTGCTCCCGCAGTGATGGATAATCGTACTCTGGTTTCTCTTCATAACGTAAAAGTCTTTCACCTTTTACTAAACACTTCTGTGGAGAGCAGCACTAATGAGTTGTTTCTATTTTTGGCAGGCTTTACCTTTGCGGGTGAAGCCCTTTCTGTCTGTGCAAAAGAAATCTTGTTAATGTGCAGAGTGACTTCTCTGAGTAGAGTCGCCTTACTTGTTGCGACTGTGCCGATGTTACTTGAATGGTGCTCGCTGGAGCGTGCGGGAGTGTAAAGTTATACCATTTAGAAGGGCTGAAGAGTGCTCAGTGCAGCGGGTGGGCGGAGGTGCAAAGTGACACTCTGGCCACCTATGGCCATAAAAAGAACACCACTACAAGTGCGCATTGTGCCAGGAAGGGCTCTCGGACGTGAACCGGTGGACAGTTGTCGCTTCTCGGCCTTTTGGCTAAGATCAAGTGTAGTATCTGTTCTTATCAGTTTAATATCTGATATGTCCTCTATGCGAGGACTACATATTAAATGGATTTTTAGCAATAGGAGTTGAAAAAGGAGCTTGCTCCGTTCACTCCAAGCATGGACCCGGTACTGCATTGCCGCTGGGAACTGTGCGCTCTTCTCTGCTCTTGTGCAAAAGCAAACAGCGGTGCAGGATGGATGTTTCAGGGAGCCCAAGATGAAACTTTCTTTTAATCTGCTGAGAAAAGAGAGTGAATGCGAAGTGGACTTTAACACAACTCTGGGAGCGAGCCGAGTGCGGGCTAACCGGGAGAATTGCTTGAAAGAAACGCGACACCGAATGAGCGGTCAGAACAAAGCCTCAATACGGTGTTCCCGTTGTGTTTGTGGCTGTCTTGTCTTTTGCACAGAGTAAAAGACAAGGCAGCCATCGAATAGGGCCCGATTGTTCCTACTTGGTCAGCCGAGGAGCAAGGGTCTCAACCAAGCAAAGCTCACCATGGGGAACGTGGCTATGCCAACAAGCCTGATGCCCTGCTCCCGCAGTGATGGATAATCGTACTCTGGTTTCTCTTCATAACGTACAAGTCTTTCGCCTTTTACTAAACACTTCCGTGGAGAGCAGCACTCATGAGTTGTTTCTATTTTTGGCAGGCTTTACCTTTGCGGGTGAAGCCCTTTCTGTCTGTGCAAAAGAAATCTTGTTACTGTGCAGAGTGACTTCTCTGAGTAGAGTCGCCTTACTTGTTGCAACTGTGCCGATGTTGCTTGAATGGTGCTCGCTGGAGCGTGCGGGAGTGCAAAGTTATACCATTTAAGGGCTGAAGAGTGCTCAGTGCAGCGGGTGGGCGGAGGTGCAAAGTGACACTCTGGCCACCTATGGCCATAAAAAGAACACCGCTACAAGTGCGCATTGTGCCAGGAAGGGCCCTCGGACGTGAACCAGTGGACAGTTATTGCTTCTCTGCCTTTTGGCTAAGATCAAGTGATCCACTGCTATTGCTTGGACCTTTTGTTCGTGTGACTCCGGTTCCTTCGTCCGAGTGAGCACAGAGGCGATGCTTCTTTGTGGCTGCGTCCTTGGCCTGCAGCCTCTTGGGCTGTTGCTACTGCCATCTGGATCACAGCCACGGGGGGAATCTGCTTGTGCCTTCTTACCAGCAAGTTTCTTGAGGTCCATATGGCGTCTTTGATGGCGGCCAGGGTGAGCCACCTTTTGACAAATTCCTCTTTCCTGATGTTCTGATTTTGACTCACCCCATAAAGCACCAGTTGTGCTGACAGGACCTCTCTTGCTGGTAAGTACGGGAAATTTAAGGAGTCGGCTGTTGCCCACAAGTCCACAGCAGCACTGCACTCCCAGAAGAAATGCCTCACCGTCTCAGGCGCGCCACAACCTGGACGGGGGCAGGTGGCCATCGCCGACATACCCCTGGAGTGCATGACAGATCTGACTGGGAGAATCTCGTGAGCCACCATCCATGACAAATCCCAAAGTCTGTTCAGAAGAGCTGAAAGGTTCACACTGCGCCAAACTGTTGAGGGCTCGCCAAGAGTGAGCCCACGCACTGGACTCACTGGGGCCCGCTCCTGCACAACAGAGAGCAAAGATCGATGGCACGTTAAAACTTGTACATCTTCTTGTTCTAAATTAAAATGGTTTAAAAATGTCTTTATAAAAGCATAACTTTCTGTTAGATTAAAAGACACAGGTACTTTCAGGTCTGATGGTAAAAGTCGTAATCTTCTCATGTAGGCCCCCATCCAGAATCTTGCCATTGCAGCTGCCGCTGGGTTTTTGGATGGGTTAATTGCACACTTTAATTGGACAGAGGTAAAGAGACTTCCTAAAAACAAATACAAATCTGGTACTGCTTTCCCTCCCTTCACTTTTGGCTTCTTCAGTACTTCCCTCCTCAACCTTTCCCATTTGGAGTTCCATAAAAAATAAAAGATGGATCGTTCCAGGTCTAAAATAATTTCTTTTTAGAATAAATAAATGAATAAAGTTTTGTCTAGCAGGTCAAATATGTGCAAAATACAATCCACAGGGCAATCTAAGACCAAAACGAAGATAATTCCCTAAGCCAGTGTATCTTTTTCAACATATTTGTTTGGATTTCATTATTTCATTATTGTGTAGATTTCATTGAACTAAATTAATGTTAAGGGAAACGATTCTGCTCAGTGACAACAGAGGTTTTTACCAAATGGACTGAAATATTTCCATGTGCACAAGCAGATGTACTCTCAGTAGCAAAAGCACAGGTAAAATAAATCATTTCTAGATTTGAAAATCCTGAAAAGATCTTCAGTGATAATTTGACACACTTTGTAAACAACGTCATCTCACTGATGGCAAAGAACTTAAAATAGACCTTAGAAACCACTGTGCATATCATCCACAATCAGCAGGTTTCGTGGAGAGACACAATGGAATAATTAAGTCAAGACTGAAAAAAATCATGGAAGAAATGGGAAATATTGGGTTTACTGTTTACCATCCTAAAAATGCATCCTCCAACTAGCACAAGATGAACTCAATTTGAGAAAAGGTATGGAAGACCATTTGTACTCCCACAGTCAAAACACAGTCATCAACTGACATGATGAAGAAAAAAAGAAAAAGAGAAGAAACCTTAGCAGTATACAAATATTAACAAGTAGAGAGATCTCTTCTGTTTAGTCTGTTCCAGGTGAACCGGTGAAGGAATCTCTGAAGACAGTAAAACCCAGGGACTGGATCATCATCAAAGTGATAAAGAAAAAGAACTGGTCCAGCCCAATGGGGGGAAGGTCCATTTCAGGTACTACTTACATCACCCACAGCAGCTGAAGGACTTCTTGGATTCACTTATCACATTGTACCACGACCTTCAGAAGTAGGGAAAGATTATTTACCCACCACTGTTTTCTGAGGCAAAAGTCTGACTACAAAGGGGAATTCTCTCAACAGGAGGGGGTTCATCTCAACTTCAGTGAAGAAAACAACGGCTAACATGAGAACATAGAGTGTGACTAAAATAACCATACAGAGTACCACCACTGTCCCCTTGACATAGAAAGTGCCACACTAGTAATAACATTTATTTAAACTTGGAGATAAATGGAGAAAATAATCTCATATACAATAGCTGAGACAGAAAAAACAAAAAACTTTTGAAGACACGATTAAAACAACATTTAGAACATACAATAAGCTTAAAAGGAGTGACAAAGCTGCGACTGCGAAGGCATAGAAGTCTAATTGAAAACAGGAGCAGTAGGACAGACTTTTTTGAAATCTGAGTAAGCTCTGGGAATCAAATTTAGATAATGATCAGACTTGGCCTTTCTTATTTCTGCTCTACCTTTATTTCTAAGCTTCCTAAAAGCAAGGCAATGACCCGGGTCCCTCATATGCCCAGCTAGCATCCAAGGTTTATTTATTTTTTAAGTAAAGAAGACAGTTCTGCGAAAGCCAGGGACTAGACATGTTCTAAGTTCTATACTTTTTAAAAGGGGCGTGTTTATCAACTATGGAATTAGAAGATTTACAAAAATGGTCAAGTGCTAGATCTTCATCTGGGATTTTAACAGTGTCATGAGTATAACTATTCAACAGATCAGTTAAAAAAAAATCCTGCTCATGGAGATGTTTCAGGATCTGGATACCAAGCGTGGACCTAATGTTTCATGTTCGCAATTCTGATACAGGCTATTGAGCAGTGATAACTAACACCAAGTTCAGATAATGCGGATTTTCTACCTTTGATTTGTTAAGATTGAGCCAATCAGGGACAACCTTGAAGGATCTCTTAAGATTTTGTAGGATCAGTAATTACCTGAGAAAGGTTGATATTGGTACACACCTTTTTTAAATGATCAGAGGCAGAGTTCAACTTGTTTAAATTAAAATTGCCACACAGAGATTGGGTTTAGGCCACATGCACACAGAATGACATCAACAAATATAAGAAATATTAAACATTTACACATAGATTTTTGAATACATGTAGAGGAATGATACTTTGAAATGTGCTCATTGCGGAGTTATGATGAGTTGAGTAATGAACTATTCTGGGAAAGAGGTTCTATTCCCAGCATCATGATGGACACTCCTGATATAGAAGGTTTCGCTAACGCATTGGAATTGTTGTACTATTTTCATATGCATTTGCAATGAAGAATTGCTTTCTGCTGATAAATGCAAAGAAGAACAGCTTACACATAGATGCTCACATATAGGCTGCTGAATGCAATGAAGACCTGCTTATCCATCCATCCATCATCTGCCGCTTATCCGGGGGTCGGGTCGCGGGGGCAGCAGCTTGAGCAGAGAAACCCAGACGTCTCTGTCCCCGGCCAGTAAAGTTCAATGTCAATGTGTAATATTCAATTAGGATTTGCAAAACAGTGAAGTTAAACAATGAATGGGTCCATAGTCGGTATGACAAGACTACAGGAATATTTACCTGGGTGTATGTTCAAACAGAGATGAGAAAATTGCGATAAATAATTGTTTGTTTGTTTGTTAGTATGTATATGAATGTTATATGTATAAACTGTGTTGAGTTGTAGTTACTCAGTAGTGTCTCAGTGAAACAACCGACGGGGGAAGCCTTGCGGTGACAACAAAAGCAGTGTTTTACTGATCAGTAAAGTTGCTCCAGTGTACTCCATACAAACTGGTTGGTTACTGAAGGGATAGAAAATGGGGAATACTTGTTTTAAAGCAAACAAGGAATTAGATGGGAAAAATACATGTTTTAACGGGACCCAGACAATATTAAATACTCAGACAGATGGGAGAAGAAGTGTAGTTTTGTTTCCACAGAAATTTGGAGATGCATGAATCTAGTGACTTAAACCAAGTAGCAGATGGTTTTATGGGGATCATTGAGAACAAGTAGTTAACTTTTGGTAGTATCATCATTTTAATGGTTGTAACTCTCCCCATAAGTGATATAGGTAAGGACTTCCAACGAGAGAGCTCGTCCTCTACTCTCTTTAATAATTGCACATAATTTAGCATTGTTAGCTTTGAGAGCCTGGAGGAAATGTTTATGCCTAAATATCTAATATTTCCTGACTGTAAAGTGATCGCAGGTATATTCTGGACCCTACAGTTAATGGGCAGAACTGTGGTCTTAGACCAGTTGATAGAGTAGTCACAAAGTGCAGAGAATTTATTTATGAGTCTGATCGTGTGAGTGAGAGACGTCTGTGAGTTCTGAAGGAAAAGTAATACATCATCAGCATAAAGACTTATTTTATGCTCAATATTTTGGGGTCGGATGCCTTTAATATTTCTATCTTGTCTGATAGCAGCTGCTAAAGGTTTGATGAAAATAGCAAAAAGTGAGGGAGAAAGTGTGTAACCCTGTCTTGTACCTCTCTGCAGACTGAAGCTTGGAGAAGTTTGATCATTTGTCCTGACACTTGCATTTGGGGAGCTATATAATATCCTTATCCAGTTGATGAAGTGTGACACAAACCCGAATTTGTTTAATGTTGCGAATAAAAATTTCCAGTTCACTCCATCAAATGCTTTTTCTGCATCTAGAGAGTCGATTATGGTTTCCAAGTTGTTGATGGTAGAATAGTCTATGAGAAAAAGCGGGTGAGAAAAGGTGCGAATGTGCAACCATACATGATCAAAAGCAGGAGTGGATGTGTTCGGCTACAAGAAGGTTTGAATGCCCGACTATAGTTTGTAAAAAGCGGGTAAGAAAAGGTTCGAATGCCCGAACATACAGTATCAAAAGAGGGAGCGGAGGTGTTCCGCTGTAAGAAGGTGTGAATGTCCGACCAAAGTTTGTAAAACGCAGTTAAGAAAAGGTTCGAATATCCAACCAAACATAATCAAAAGCGGGAGCAAAGGTGTTCGACTGCAAGTAGGTGTGAATGTCAGATCATAATTTGCAAAAAGCTGATGGGAAAGGATGTGAATGACCGACAATAATTGCTGAAAAATGTGTTAGAAAAGGTAAGAATGCCGGACCATTCATCATCAAAAGCGGGAGAAGAGGTGTTCGGCTGCAAGAAGCTGTGAATGTCCAGCCATAATTACTCACAAACGGGTAAGAAAAGGTAGTATTGCCAGACCATAAATGATCAAAACAGGCAGCGGAGTTGTTCAGCTGCAAGAAGGTCTGAATGTCCATCAATAATTGCTAGAGAACATGAAAGAAAATTTTCGAAAATCAAACCGCACATGATCATAAGTGGGAGCAGAGGTGTTCAGCTGCAAGAAGGTGTGAATGTCCACCCATAATTACTGAAAAATGGGTAAGACAAGGTGCCAATGCCCGAACATACACCATCAAAAGAGGGAGCGGAGGTGTTCCGCTGTAAGAAGGTGTGAACGTCCGACCAAAGTTTCTAAAAAGCAGTTAAGAAAAGGTTTGAATATCGATCCAAAAATAATCAAAAGTGGGAGCAGAGCTGTTCGACTGCAAGTAGGTGTGAATGTCAGATCATAATTTGCAAAAAGCTGATGAGAAAGGGTGAGAATTCCCGACTATACACCATCAAATGCGGGAGTGGAGTTGTTCGACTGTGAGTAGGTGTGAATCTCCGACCATAATTGCTGAAAAATGTGTTAGAGAAGGTAAGAATGCCGGTCCATACATCATCAAAAGCGGGAGAGGTGGTGTTCGGCTGCAAGTAGATGGGAATGTCCAGCCATAATTACTCACAAATGGGTAAGAAAAGGTAGTATTGCCAGACCTTACATGATCAAAACAGGGAGCGGAGGTGGTTCAGCTGCAAAAAGGTGTGAATGTTCGACTAAAGTTTGTAAAAAGCGGGTAAGACAAGGTGCGAATGCCCGACAATGTATGATCAAAAGAGGGAGTGGAGGTGTTCAGCTGCAAGAAGGTCTGAATGTCCATCAATAATTGCTAGAGAACATGAAAGAAAATTTTCGAAAATCAAACCGCACATGATCATAAGTGGGAGCGGAGGTGTTCAGCTACAAGAAGGTGTGAATGTCCACCCATAATTCCTGAAAAATGGGTAAAAAAAAAGTGCGAATGCCCAACCATACATCATCAAAAGCAGGAGTGGATGTGTTCGTCTACAAGAAGGTGTGAACGTCCAAACAAAGTTTGTAAAAAGCAGTTAAGAAAAGGTTCGAATATCCAACCAAACATAATCAAAAGCGGGAGCAGAGCTGTTCGACTGCAAGTAGGTGTGAATGTCAGATCATAAATTGCAAAAAGCTGATGAGAAAAGGTGAGAATTCCTGACTATACACCATCAAATGCGGGAGCGGAGTTGTTCGGCTGTGAGAAGGTGTGAATCTCCGACCATAATTGTTGAAAAATGTGTTAGAAAAGGTAAGAATGCCGGTCCATCCATCATCAAAAGCGAGAGAGGTGGTGTTCGGCTGCAAGTAGGTGTGAATGTCCAGCCATAATTACTCACAAACGGGTGAGAAAAGGTAGTATTGCCAGACCATACATGATCAAAACAGGGAAGCGGAGGTGGTTCAGCTGCAAGAAGGTGTGAATGTCCAACTAAAGTTCAAATATATTAACAAAAGCGGGAGGAGAGGTCTGCGGATGACAGTGGTTGAGAATTTCCAACCATAATCTATGAAATGCGGTGAAAAAAAGTGGGTGTGAATATCCCACCATACAAGTATGGTGGAGAGGAAGCTGTGAATGGCCGACCATAGTTTGCAAAAAACGGGTAAGAAAAGGTTCGAATGCCCGAACATACACCATCAAAAGAGGGAGCGGAGGTGTTCCGCTGTAAGAAAGTGTGAATGTTCGACCATAGTAGGTAAAAAGCGGGTAAGAAAAGGTTAAAATACCCGACTGTACACAATCAATAGAAGGGGGTGAATTGTTCGGCTACAAGAAGGTGTGAAAGTCCGACGATGGTTTGTAAAAAGCTGGTAAGAAAACGTTTGAATGCCCGAATATATACCATCAAAAGCGGAAGCGGAGGTGTTCGGCTGCAAGAAGGTGTGAATGTCCGACCAAAGTTTGTAAAAAGCAGTTAAGAAAAGATTCGAATATCCAACCAAACATAATCAAAAGCGGGAGCAGAGCTGTTCGACTGCAAGTAGGTGTGAATGTCCTCAACGTTTTTCTTTGTTGAAGTCGATCTAGACATTGATAAATATGAAAGACAAAGCAATTTTAACTTGGTTTGAGTGAAGGAATTCATTTTATACATAAAATCCCAAATCATGCAGAACGTATGAAAAGAAGCTTATTCTCGGATTCCTAAACCTCCAGTGTTGCAATTTACTATACTGCAAAATACAACGTTGTTCTTTGTTGAAATCGATTTAGACATTTAGATTTGATAAATATGAAGGACAAAGCAGTTTCCACTTGGTTTGAGTGAAGGAATTCATACCAGCCGAACATCTCTGAAAGGCTTTCTTACCTTTTCTTACCCGCTTTTTACAAACTATAGTCAGACATTCACACCTTGCAGCTGAACCATCTCCGCTCCCTGTTTTGATTATCTATGGTCTGGCAATACTAACTTTTCTTACCCGTTTGTGAGTAATTATGGCTGGACATTCACACCTACTTGCAGTCTAACAGCTCTGCTCCCGCTTTTGATTATGTTTGGTTGGATATTCGAACCTTTTCTTAACTGCTTTTTACAAACTTTGGTCAGACATTCACACCTTTTTGCAGCCGAACATTTCCGCTCCACCTTTTAGTGTTCTATCACACCTTTTTTTTCACCGCATTTCATAGAATATGGTTGGAAATTCTCAACCAATCATCCGAAGACCTCTCCTCCCGCTTTTGTTAATATATTTGAACTTTAGTTGGACATTCACACCTTCTTGCAGCTGAACCACCTCCGCTCCCTGTTTTGATCATGTATGGTCTGGCAATACTACCTTTTCTTACCCATTTATGAGTAATTATGGCTGGACATTCACACCTACTTGCAGTCGAACAGCTCTGCTCCCGCTGTTGATTATGTTTGGTTGGATATTCGAACCCTTTCTTAACTGCTTTTTAGAAACTTTGGTCGGACGTTCACACCTTCTTGCAGCCGAACACCTTCGCTTTCGCTTTTGATGGTATATATTCGGGCATTCAAACGTTTTCTTACCCGCTTTTTACAAACCATGGTCGGACTTTCACACCTTCTTGCAGCCGAACAATTCCCCCCCTTCTATTGATTGTGTACAGTCGGGTATTTTAACCTTTTCTTACCAGCTTTTTACCAACTCTGGTCTGACATTCACACCGTCTTACAGCGGAACACCTCCGCTCCCTCTTTTGATGGTGTATGTTCGGGCATTCGAACCTTTTCTTACCCATTTTTTACAAACTATGCTCGGACATTCAAACCTTCTTGTAGCCGAACACATCCACTCCTGCTTTTGATGATGTATGGTTGGGCATTAGAACCTACTTGTTGCCCGCTTTTCATTAATTATGGGTGGACATTCACACCTTGTCGCAACCAAAAACCTCCGCTACCTCTTTTGATCATGTATGGTTGGACATATGCACCTTTTCTCACCCGCTTTTTGCAAACTATGGTCGGCCATTAACAGCTTCCTCTCCACCATACTTGTATGGTGAGATATTCACACCCACTTGCATCCGAAATCCTCCGCCCCAACTTTTGTTGATATTTAGTCGGTCATTCGCACCTTACCCGCTTATGGCAAACTATGGCCTTCTTGCAGCCAAACACCTCTGATCTCGCTTTTGATGATGTAAGGTTGGGCATTCAGACCTTGCTTCACCTGCTTTTCACCAAATATAGTCGGACATTCACACCTTCTTGCAGCCGAACACTTCCGCTCCACCTTTTAGTGTTCTATCACACCTTTTTTTTAACCGCATTTCATAGATTATGGTTGGAAATTCTCAACCACTCTCATCCGAAGACCTCTCCTCCCGCTTTTGTTAATATATTTGAACTTTAGTCGGACATTCACATCTTCTTGCAGCTGAACCACCTCCGCTTCCCTGTTTTGATCATGTATGGTCTCACAATACTACCTTTTCTTACCCGTTTGTGAGTAATTATGGCTGGACATTCAGACCTACTTGCAGCCGAACACCACCTCTCTCGCTTTTGATGATGTATGGACCGGCATTCTTACCTTTTATAACACATTTTTCAGCAATCATGGTCGGAGATTCACACCTACTCACAGCCGAACAACTCCGCTCCCGCATTTGATGGTGTATAGTCGGGCATTCTCACCCTTTCTCATCAGCTTTTTGCAAATTATGATCTGACATTCACACCTACTTGCAGTTGAACAGCTCTGCTCCCGCTTTTGATTAGTTTTGTTTGGATATTCGCACCTTTTCTTAACTGCTTTTTACAAACTTTAGTTGGACGTTCACACCTTCTTGTAGCCAAACACATCCACTCCTGCTTTTGATGGTGTATATTCGGGCATACGAACCTTTTCTTACCCGCTTTTTACAAACCATGGTCGGACTTTCACACATTCTATTAGCTGAACAACTCCGCTCCCTCTTTTGATTGTGTACAGTTGGGTATTTTAACCTTTTCTTACCCGCTTTTTACCAACTATGGTCGGACATTCACACCTTCTTACAGCGGATCACCTCCGCTCCCTCTTTTGATGGTGTATGTTCGGCAATTGGCACCTTGTGTTACCCATTTTTCAGTAATTATGGGTGGATATTCACACCTTCTTGCAGCTGAACACCTCCGCTCCCGCTTTTGATGGTGTATAGTCGGGCTTTCGAGCCTTTTCTTCCCTGGTTTTTACAAATTATGGTTGGACATTCAGACCTTCTTTCAGCCGAAAACCTCCGCTCCCCCTTTTCATTTATACATTGTCAGGCATTCGCACCTTTTCTTACCCGTTTTTTACAAACTATGCTCGGACATTCAAACCTTCTTGTAGCCGAACACATCCACTCCTGCTTTTGATGATATATGTTTGGGCATTCGCACCTTTTTTTTTACCCATTTTTCAGGAATTATGGGTGGACATTCACACCTTCTTGCAGCTGAACCCCTCCGCTCCCGCTTTTGATCATACATTGTCGGGCATTCGCACCTTGTCTTATCAGCTTTTTACAAACTTTAGTCGAACATTCAAACCTTCTTGCAGCTGAACACCTCCGCTCCCGCTGTTGATGGTGTATAGTTGGGCTTTCGAGCCTTTTCTTCCCCGGTTTTTACAAATTATGGTTGGACATTTAGACCTTCTTGCAGCCGAAAACCTCCACTCCCTCTTTTGATCATACATTGTCGGGCATTCGCACCTTTTCATACCCGCTTTTTACAAACCATGGTCGGACTTTCACAGCTTTTAGTAGCCGAACAACTCCGCTCCCGCTATTGATTTTGTACAGTCGGGTATTTTAATCTTTTCTTACCCGCTTTTTACCAACTATGGTCGGACAATCACACCGTCTTAGAGCCGAACACCTCCGCTCCCTCTTTTGATGGTGTATGTTCGGGCATTCGAACCTTTTCTTACCCGCTTTTTACAAACTATGGTCGCATATTCAAACCTTCTCGTAGCCGAACACATCCACTCCTGCTTTTGATGATGTATGGTTGGGCATTCGCACATTTTCTTACCCATTTTTCAGTAATTATGGGTGGACATTCACACCTTCTTGCAGCTGAACAACTCCTCTCCCGCTTATGATCATGTGCGGTTTGATATTCGAAAATTCTCTTTCATGTTTTCTAGCAATTATTGATGGACATTCAGACCTTCATGCAGCTGAACACCTCCGCTCCCGCTTTTGATGGTGTATAGTCGGGCTTTCCAACCTTTTCTTCCCTGGTTTTTACAAATTATGGTCGGACTTTCACACCTTTTAGTAAACGAACAACTCTGCTCCCGCTATTGATTGTGTACAGTCAGGTATTTTAACCTTTTCTTACCCGCTTTTTACCAACTATGGTCGGACATTCACACCTTCTTACAGCGGAACACCTCCGCTCCCTCTTTTGATGTTGTATGTTCCGACATTCGAACCTTTTCTTACCCGCCACATACTATGGTCGGATATTCAAACCTTATGTAGCCGAACACATCCTCTCCTGCTTTTGATGATGTATGGTTGGGCATTCGAACCTACTTGTTGCCCGCTTTTCATTAATTATGGGTGGACATTCACACCTTGTCGCAGCCAAAGACCTCCGCTCCCTGTTTTGATCATGTATGGTTTGACATTCGCACCTTTTCTCACTCGATTTTTAATATGGTCGGCCATTCACAGCTTCCTCTCAACCATACTTGTATGGTGGGATATTCACACCCACTTGCATCCGAAGACCTCCGCCCCCACTTTTGTTAATATTTAGTCGGTCATTCGCACCTTACTCGCTTTTTGCAAACTATGGCCTTCTTGCAGCCAAACACCTCTGATCTCGCTTTTGATGATGTAAGGTTGGGCATTCAGACCTTGCTTCACCTGCTTTTCACCAAATATAGTCGGACATTCACACCTTCTTGCAGCCGAACACTTCCGCTCCACCTTTTAGTGTTCTATGGGGCATTCACACCTTTTTTTTAACCGCATTTTATAGTTTATGGTTGGAAATTCTCACCCACTCTCATCCGAAGACCTCTTCTGCCGCTTTTGTTAATATATAGTCTGGCATTCGAACCTTTTCTTACCCGCTTTTTACAAATTATGGTCGGACATTCACACCTACTTGCAGCCGAATACTTCCGCTCCACCTTTTAGTGATGTATGGTTGGCATTTGCACCTTTTCTTACCCTCTTTTTATACTGATTGCTGAAGATTAAGTTGTTCTTTCTCAAACTACAAAATTTTTTTAATTGTTGAAACTCGATTTGAAGTGGATAAATAAGGAGGACAAACAGTTTTAAGTCAGGCTGATAGAAGGAATTAATTTTATAGCAAAATCTGTATTTCGTTATATGTCGAGAGATGCTTATTGCTGAAGAAGTTCTTTCTCATTCTACAAAGTACAACGTTGTATCAGTTAAGTGTGGCCTGGGTAAAACACTGATGGTTATTTCTGACATGCAATCGTGAGGCTTTCCATCTGTGGGGTAGGTAGCAGTGTGGATGGATTAAGTGTAGCACATCTCTCGACAACAAGGTGTGGCTGTGAAAGAAGAACAGTTATGTAGGAGAGATGTCTGGTAAAGATATTTTGTTAAGTAACCATATCACAGCCACTGTATGAGGTACCTTAAGTGTTAATGGGTGAAATAACACCATAAAGACTCAGTTTAATATCTGATATGTCCTCTATACGAGGACTACATATTAAATGCATTTTTAGGAATAGAAGTTGAAAAAGGAGCCTTCTCCATTCACTCTTAGCATCGACCCGGTACTGCAGTGCCGCTGGGAACGGTGCGCTCTTCTCTGCTCTTGTGAAAAAGCAAACAGCGGTGTTGGATGGAAGTTTCAGGGAGCCCTAGATGAAACTTTCTTTTAATCTGCTGAGAAAAGAGAGTGAATGCGAAGTAGACTTTAACACGACTCTGGGAGCGAGCCGAGTGCGGGCTAACCGGGAGAATTGCTTGAAAGAAACGTGACACCGAATGAGCGGTCAGAACAAAGCCTTAATACGGTGTTCCCGTGGTGTTTGTGGCTGCCTTGTCTTTTGCACAGAGTAAAAGACAAGGCAGCCATCGAATAGGGCCCGATTGTTCCTACTTGGTCAGCCGAGGAGCAAGGGGGGGGAGCAAGCGTCTCAACCAAGCAAAGCTCAACATGGGGAAGGTGGCTATCCCAACTAGCCTGATGCCCTGCTCCCGCAGTGATGGATAATCGTACTCTGGTTTCTCTTCATAACGTACAAGTCTTTCGCCTTTTACTAAACACTTCCGTGGAGAGCAGCACTAATGAGTTGTTTCTAATTTTGGCAGGCTTTACCTTTGCGGGTGAAGCCCTTTCTGTCTGTGCAAAAGAAATCTTGTTACTGTGCAGAGTGACTTCTCTGAGTAGAGTCGCCTTACTTGTTGCAACTGTGCCGATGTTGCTTGAATGGTGCTCGCTGGAGCGTGCAGGAGTGCAAAGTTATACCATTTAAGGGCTGAAGAGTGCTCAGTGCAGCGGGTGGGCGGAGGTGCAAAGTGACACTCTGGCCACCTATGGCCATAAAAAGAACACCGCTACAAGTGCGCATTGTGCCAGGAAGGGCCCTCAGACGTGAACCAGTGGACAGTTATTGCTTCTCTGCCTTTTGGCTAAGATCAAGTGATCCACTGCTATTGCTTGGACCTTTTTTTCGTGTGACTCCGGCTCCTTCGTCCGAGTGAGCACAGAGGCGATGCTTCTTTGTGGCTGCGTCCTTGGCCTGCAGCCTCTTGGGCTGTTGCTACTGCCATCTGGATCACAGCCACGGGGGGAATCTGCTTGTGCCTTCTTACCAGCAAGTTTCTTGAGGTCCATATGGCGTCTTTGATGGCGGCCAAGGTGAGCCACCTTTTGACAAATTCCTCTTTCCTGAGGTTCTGATTTTGACTCACCCCATAAAGCACCAGTTGTGCTGACAGGACCTCTCTTGCTGGTAAGTACGGGAAATTTAAGGAGTCGGCTGTTGCCCACAAGTCCACAGCAGCACTGCACTCCCAGAAGAAATGCCTCACCGTCTCAGGCGCGCCACAACCTGGCCGGGGGCAGGTGGCCGTCGCCGACATACCCCTGGAGTGCATGACCTGACTGGGAGAATCTCGTGAGCCACCATCCATGACAAATCCCAAAGTCTGTTCAGAAGTGCTGAAAGGTTCACACTGCGCCAAACTGTTGAGGGCTCGCCAATAGTGAGCCCACGCACTGGACTCACTGGGGCCCGCTCCTGCACAACAGAGAGCAAAGATCGATGGCACGTTAAAACTTGTACATCTTCTTGTTCTAAATTAAAATGGTTTAAAAATGTCTTTATAAAAGCATAACTTTCTGTTAGATTAAAAGACACAGGTACATTCAGGTCTGATGGTAAAAGTCGTAATCTTCTCATGTAGGCCCCCATCCAGAATCTGGCCATTGCAGCTGCCGCTGGGTTTTTGGATGGGTTAATTGCACACTTTAATTGGACAGAGGTAAAGAGACTTCCTAAAAACAAATACAGATCTGGTACTGCTTTCCCTCCCTTCACTTTTGGCTTCTTCAGTACTTCCCTCCTCAACCTTTCCCATTTGGAGTTCCATGAAAAATATAAGATGGATCGTTCCAGGTCTAAAATAATTTCTTTTTAGAATAAATAAATGAATAAAGTTTTATCTAGCAGGTCAAATATGTGCAAAATACAATCAACAGGGCAATCTAAGACCAAAACGAAGATAATTCCCTAAGCCAGTGTATCTTTTTCAACATATTTGTTTGGATTTCATTATTTCATTATTGTGTAGATTTCATTGAACTAAATTAATGTTAAGGGAAACGATTCTGCTCAGTGACAACAGAGGTTTTTACCAAATGGACTGAAATATTTCCATGTGCACAAGCAGATGCACTCTCAGTAGCAAAAGCACGGGTAAAATAAATCATTTCTAGATTTGAAATTCCTGAAAAGATCTTCAGTGATAATTTGACACACTTTGTAAACAACGTCATGTCACTGTTGGCAAAGAACTTAAAATAGACCTTAGAAACGACTGTGCATATCATCCACAATCAGCAGGTTTCGTGGAGAGACACAATGGAATAATTAAGTCAAGACTGAAAAAAATCATGGAAGAAATGGGAAATATTGGGTTTACTGTTTACCATCCTAAAAATGCATCCTCCAACTAGCACAAGATGAACTCCATTTGAGAAAAGGTATGGAAGACCATTTGTACTCCCACAGTCAAAACACAGTCATCAACTGACATGATGAAGAAAAAAAGAAAAAGAGAAGAAACCTTAGCAGTATACAAATATTAACAAGTAGAGAGATCTCTTCTGTTTAGTCTGTTCCAGGTGAACCGGTGAAGGAATCTCTGAAGACAGTAAAACCCGGGGACTGGATCATCATCAAAGTGATAAAGAAAAAGAACTGGTCCAGCCCAATGGGGGGAAGGTCCATTTCAGGTACTACTTACATCACCCACAGCAGCTGAAGGACTTCTTGGATTCACTTATCACATTGTACCACGACCTTCAGAAGTAGGGAAAGATTATTTACCCACCACTGTTTTCTGAGGCAAAAGTCTGACTACAAAGGGGAATTCTCTCAACAGGAGGGGGTTCATCTCAACCTCAGTGAAGAAAACAACGGCTAACATGAGAACATAGGGTGTGACTAAAATAACCATACAGAGTACCACCACTGTCCCCTTGACATAGAAAGTGCCACACTAGTAATAACATTTATTTAAACTTGGAGATAAATGGAGAAAATAATCTCATATACAATAGCTGAGACAGAAAAAACAAAAAACTTTTGAAGACACGATTAAAACAACATTTAGAACATACAATAAGCTTAAAAGGAGTGACAAAGCTGCGACTGCGAAGGCATAGAAGTCTAATTAAAAACAGGAGCAGTAGGACAGACTTTTCTGATATCTGAGTAAGCTCTGGGAATCAAATTTAGATAATGATCAGACTTGGCCTTTCTTATTTCTGCTGTACCTTTATTTCTAAGCTTCCTAAAAGCAAGGCAATGACCCGGGTCCCTCATATGCCCAGCTAGCATCCAAGGTTTATTTATTTTTTAAGTAAAGAAGACAGTTCTGACGAAAGCCAGGGACTAGACCTGTTCTAAGTTCTATACTTTTTAAAAGGGGCGTGTTTATCAACTATGGAATTAGAAGATTTACAAAAATGGTCAAGTGCTAGATCTTCATCTGGGATTTTAACAGTGTCATGAGTATAACTGTTCAACAGATCAGTTAAAAAAAAAGCCTGCTCATGGAGATGTTTCAGGATCTGGATACCAAGCGTGGACCTAATGTTTTCATTTTTGCAATTCTGACACAGGCTATTGAGCAGTGATAACTAACACCAAGTTCAGATACTGCAGATTTTCTACCTTTGATTTGTTAAGATTGAGCCAATCAGGGACAACCTTGAAGGATCTCTTAAGATGGTTTTGTAGGATCAGTAATTACCTGAGAAAGGTTGATATTGGTACACACCTTTTTTAAATTATCAGAGGCAGAGTTCAACTTGTTTAAATTAAAATTGCCACACAGAGATTGGGTTTAGGCCACATGCACACAGAATGACATCAACAAATATAAGAAATATTAAACATTTACACATAGATTTTTGAATACATGTAGAGGAATGATACTTTGAAATGTGCTCATTGCGGAGTTATGATGAGTTGAGTAATGAACTATTCTGGGAAAGAGGTTCTATTCCCAGCATCATGATGGACACTCCTGATATAGAAGGTTTCGCTAACGCATTGGAATTGTTGTACTATTTTCATATGCATGTGCAATGAAGAATTGCTTGCTGGTGATAAATGCAAAGAAGAACAGCTTACACATAGATGCTCACATATAGGCTGCTGAATGCAATGAAGACCTGCTTATCCAGTAAAGTTCAATGTCAATGTGTAATATTCAATTAGGATTTGCAAAACAGTGAAGTTAAACAATGAATGGGTCCATAGTCGGTATGACAAGACTACAGGAATATTTACCTGGGTGTACATTCAAACAGAGATGAGAAAATTGCGATAAATAATTGTTTGTTGGTTTGTTAGTATGTATATGAATGTTATGTGTATAAACTGTGTTGAGTTGTAGTTACTCAGTAGTGTCTCAGTGAAACAACCGACGGGGGAAGCCTTGCGGTGACAACAAAAGCAGTGTTTTACTGATCAGTCAAGTTGCTCCAGTGTACTCCATACAAACCGGTTGGTTACTGAAGGGATAGAAAATGGGGAATACTTGTTTTAAAGCAAACAAGGAATTAGATGGGAAAAATACATGTTTTAACGGGACCCAGACAATATTAAATACTCAGACAGATGGGAGAAGAAGTGTAGTTTTGTAGGAAATCACAAAATTATTACATAAAATTTGTGAAATCAATTGAAGAATGCCTTTCTGAAGAGCTGTTTACCACAGATGAACAGCTTTGCGACCAAGCACATTGTAGATCGCTTTACTGCCAAAATGATCTAATTTAATGGATTGGTTTAGACATGCATAACAGCATTTTAAGAACAAAGAGAGAAACAAAAAGGGACAACGCTTCATGGTGGAAGGTGATGTATAAATAACTGTGTTAGGAGAGACCATTTGAGCACCACAGCCATTTCGCAGCACAGGGACAGCAGTCCAAGTTAAAGGATCTCCCACGTGGTATCACCTGTCACACTGTGTCAAGGCATCAAAAGAAGAAAAAATCACCAAACTCAAGGACAAAGAGACGAAGACTCCGGTGAACGAAGAGAGAGGACTGACAAACCAGAAATACAAAAGGATGCTCGATATCAAGATCCAAAAGAAGAGGCTAACAATGCCACGAACACTTACGATGCTGGGAATGATGCCAACATTGAACAGAGAAGAAGATTCAGTGTCATCAATCTGCAACACGTGCCTCTAATGAGGGGGTGAATATAGAATCCTCAACGATTACAACGTCTCTGGGAACTGTGACAACAACAAGGTTTAAACCATTTTGATATATATTGTAACCTATTGGCTAAGGAATAGTGCTGAAAATGAGGTAAATCTAATCCACCACTGTCCTTGGTCTTCTGTAGGGTTTTTAAACTAATACGTGGTGGTTTTGTTTTTCCACAGAAATTTGGAGATGCATGAATCTAGTGACTTAAACCAAGTAGCAGATGGTTTTATGGGGATCATTGAGAACAAATAGTTAACTTTTGGTAGTATCATCATTTTAATGGTTGTAACTCTCCCCATAAGTGATATAGGTAAGGACTTCCAACGAGAGAGCTCGTCCTCTACTCTCTTTAATAATTGCACATAATTTAGCTTTGTTAGCTTTGAGAGCCTGGAGGAAATGTTTATGCCGAAATATCTAATATTTCCTGACTGTAAAGTGATCACAGGTATATTCTGGACCCTACAGTTAATGGGCAGAACTGTGGTCTTAGACCAGTTGATAGAGTAGTCACAAAGTGGAGAGAATTTATTTATGAGTGTGATAGTGTGAGTGAGAGACGTCTGTGAGTTCTAAAGGAAAAGTAATACATCATCAGCATAAAGACTTATTTTATGCTCAATATTTTGGGGTTGGATGCCTTTAATATTTCTATCTTGTCTGATAGCAGCTGCTAAAGGTTTGATGAAA
Source organism: Leuresthes tenuis (assembly GCF_036924035.1). Classification (NCBI taxonomy): domain Eukaryota; kingdom Metazoa; phylum Chordata; class Actinopteri; order Atheriniformes; family Atherinopsidae; genus Leuresthes; species Leuresthes tenuis. The sequence goes on along the minus strand of NW_027325483.1, from coordinate 29,460 downwards.
ATAGCAAAAAGTGAGGGAGAAAGTGGGCAACCCTGTCTTGTACCTCTCTGCAGACTGAAGCATGGAGAAGTTTGATCATTTGTCCTGATACTTGCATTTGGCGAGCTATATAATATCCTTATCCAGTTGATGAAGTGTGACACAAACCCGAATTTGTTTAATGTTGCGAATAAAAATTTCCAGTTCACTCCATCAAATGCTTTTTCTGCATCTAGAGAGTCGATTATGGTTTCCAAGTTGTTGATGGTAGAATAGTCTATGAGAAAAAGCGGGTGAGAAAAGGTGCGAATGTCCAACCATACAGCATCAAAAGCAGGAGTGGATGTGTTCGGCTACAAGAAGGTTTGAATGCCTGACTATAGTTTGTAAAAAGCGGGTAAGAAAAGGTTCGAATGCCCGAACATACAGTATCAAAAGAGGGAGCGGAGGTGTTCCGCTGTAAGAAGGTGTAAATGTCTGACCGTAGTTGGTAAAAAGCGGGTAAGAAAAGGTTAAAATATCCGACTGTACACAATCAATAGCGGGAGCGGAGTTTTTCGGCTAAAAGAAGGTGTGAAAGTCCAACCATGGTTTATAAAAAGCGGGTAAGAAAAGGTTTGAATGCCCGAATATACACCATCAAAAGTGGAAGCGGAGGTGTTCGGCTGAAAGAAGGTGTGAACGTCCGACCAAAGTTTGTAAAACGCAGTTAAGAAAAGGTTCGAATATCCAACCAAACATAATCAAAAGCGGGAGCAGAGCTGTTCGACTGCAAGTAGGTGTGAATGTCAGATCATAATTTGCAAAAAGCTGATGGGAAAGGATGTGAATGACCGACAATAATTGCTGAAAAATGTGTTAGAAAAGGTAAGAATGCCGGACCATTCATCATCAAAAGCGGGAGAAGAGGTGTTCGGTTGCAAGAAGCTGTGAATGTCCAGCCATAATTACTCACAAACGGGTAAGAAAAGGTAGTATTGCCAGACCATAAATGATCAAAACAGGCAGCGGAGTTGTTCCGCTGTAAGAAGGTGTGAATGTCCGACCATAGTTGGTAAAGAGCGGGTAAGAAAAGGTTAAAATGCCCGACTGTACACAATCAATAGCGGGAGCGGAGATGTTTGGCTACTAAAAGGTGTGAAAGTCCGACCATGGTTTCTAAAAAGCGGGTAAGACAAGGTGCGAATGCCCGACAATGTATGATCAAAAGAGTGAGCGGAGGTGTTCAGCTGCAAGAACGTCTGAATGTCCATCGATAATTGCTAGAAAACATGAAAGAAAATTTTCGAATATCAAACCGCACATGATCATAAGCGGGAGAGGAGGTGTTCAGCTGCAAGAAGGTGTGAATGTCCACCCATAATTACTGAAAAATGGGTAAGACAAGGTGCCAATGCCCGAACATACACCATCAAAAGAGGGAGCGGAGGTGTTCCGCTGTAAGAAGGTGTGAATGTCCGACCATAGTTGGTAAAAAGCGGGTAAGAAAAGGTTAAAATACCCGACTGTACACAATCAAAAGAGGGAGCGGAGTTGTTCAGCTAAGAGACGGTGTGAAAGTCCGACCATGGTTTGTAAAAAACGGGTAAGAAAAGGTTCGTATGCCCGAATATACACAATCAAAAGCGGAAGCGGAGGTTTTCGGCCGCAAGAAGGTGTGAACGTCCGACCAAAGTTTCTAAAAAGCAGTTAAGAAAAGGTTTGAATATCCATCCAAACATAATCAAAAGCGGGAGCAGAGCTGTTCGACTGCAAGTAGGTGTGAATGTCAGATCATAATTTGCAAAAAGCTGATGAGAAAGGGTGAGAATGCCCGACTATACACCATCAAATGCGGGAGTGGAGTTGTTCGGCTGTGAGTAGGTGTGAATCTCCGACCATAATTGCTGAAAAATGTGTTAGAAAAGGTAAGAATGCCGGTCCATACATCATCAAAAGCGGGAGAGGTGGTGTTCGGCTGCAAGTAGATGGGAATGTCCAGCCATAATTACTCACAAATGGGTAAGAAAAGGTAGTATTGCCAGACCTTACATGATCAAAACAGGGAGCAGAGGTGGTTCAGCTGCAAAAAGGTGTGAATGTTCGACTAAAGTTTGTAAAAAGCGGGTAAGACAAGGTGCGAATGCCCGACAATGTATGATCAAAAGAGGGAGTGGAGGTGTTCAGCTGCAAGAAGGTCTGAATGTCCATCAATAATTGCTAGAGAACATGAAAGAAAATTTTCGAAAATCAAACCGCACATGATCATAAGTGGGAGCGGAGGTGTTCAGCTGCAAGAAGGTGTGAATGTCCACCCATAATTCCTGAAAAATGGGTAAAAAAAAGTGCGAATGCCCAACCATACATCATCAAAAGCAGGAGTGGATGTGTTCGTCTACAAGAAGCTGTGAACGTTCAACCAAAGTTTTTAAAAAGCAGTTAAGAAAAGGTTCGAATATCCAACCAAACATAATCAAAAGCGGGAGCAGAGCTGTTCAACTGCAAGTAGGTGTGAATGTCAGATCATAATTTGCAAAAAGCTGATGAGAAAGGGTGAGAATGCCCGACTATACACCATCAAATGTGGGAGCGGAGTTGTTCGGCTGTGAGTAGGTGTGAATCTCCGACCATAATTGCTGAAAATTGTGTTAGAAAAGGTAAGAATGCCGGTCCATACATCATCAAAAGCGAGAGAGGAGGTGTTCGGCTGCAAGTAGGTGTGATTGTCCAACTAAAGTTCAAATATATTAACAAAAGCGGGAGGAGAGGTCTTCGGATGAGAGTGGTTGAGAATTTCCAACCATGATCTATAAAATGCGGTGGAAAAAAAAGTGTGATAGAACACTAAAAGGTGGAGCGGAAGTGTTCGGCTGCAAGAAGGTGTGAATGTCCGACTATATTTGGTGAAAAGCAGGTGAAGCAAGGTCTGAATGCCCAACCTTACATCATCAAAAGCGAGATCAGAGGTGTTTGGCTGCAAGAAGACCATAGTTTGCCATAAGCGGGTTAGGTGCGAATGACCAACTAAATATCAACAAAAATGGGGGCGGAGGACTTCGGATGCAAGTGGGTGTGAATATCTCACCATACAAGTATGGTGGAAAGGAAGCAATGAATGGCCGACCATAGTTTGCAAAAAGCGGGTGAGAAGAGGTGGGAATGCCCAACCATACATCATCAAAAGCAGGAGTGGATGTGTTCGGCTACAAGAAGGTTTGAATGTCCGAGCATAGTTGGTAAAAAATGGGCAAGAAAAGGTTCGAATGCGCGAACATACACCATCAAAAGAGGGAGCGGAGGTGTTCCGCTGTAAGAAGGTGTGAATGTCCGACCATAGTTGGTAAAAAGCGGGTAAGAAAAGGTTAAAATACCCGACTGTACACAATCAATGGAAGGGGGGGAATTGTTCGGCAACGAGAAGGTGTGAAAGTCCGACCATGGTTTGTAAAAAGCGGGTAAGAAAACGTTTGAATCCCGAATATATACCATCAAAAGCGGAAGCAGAGGTGTTCGGCTGCAAGAAGGTGTGAACGTCCGACCAAAGTTTGTAAAAAGCAGTTAAGAAAAGGTTCGAATATCCATCCAAACATAATCAAAAGCGGGAGGAGAGCTGTTCGACTACAAGTAGGTGTGAATGTCCACAACGTTGTTCTTTGTTGAAATCGATCTAGACATTGATAAATATGAAGGACAAAGCAGTTTCTACTTGGTTTGAGTGAAGGAATTCATTTTATACATAAAATCCCAAATCGTGCAGAACGTATGAAAAGAAGCTTATTCTCGGATTCCTGCACCTTTTGATTTGTTCTTTCTTTTACTGCACCGTCCAATGTTGTTTTTTTGTTTAAATCTATCTAGTCATTGATAAATATGAAGGTAAAAGCCGTTTTAACATAGTTTCAGTGAAGGAATTCATTTTATAGATAAAATCCCAAATCGTGCAGAACTCATGAAAGTAAGCTTATTCTCGGATTCCTGAAACTTTAGATTTGCTCTTTCTTTTACTGCAAAGTCCAATATTGTTTTTTTTTAAATCTTTCTAAACATTGATAAATATGAAGGACAAAGCAGTTTTAACATAGTTTGAGTGAAGAAATTCATTTTATACATCAAATCCCAAATCATGCAGAGCGTATGAAAACAAGCTTATTCTCGGATTCCTCGTCCTTCACTGTTGCACTTTCTTCTACTGCAAAATACAATGTTTTTCTTTGTTGAAATCGATTTAGACATTGATAAATATGAAGGACAAAGCATTTTTCACTTGGTTTGAGTGAAGGAATTCATTTTATACATAAAATCCCAAATCGTGCAGAACGTATGATAATAAGCTTATTCTCGGATTCCTTGATCCTTCAGTGTTGCTCTTTCTTCTATTGCAAAATCCAATGTTCTTCTTTGTTGAAGTCGATCTAGACATTGATAAATATGAAGTTAAAAGCCGTTTTAACATAGTTTGAGTGAAGGAATTCATTTTATAGATAAAATCCCAAATCGTGCAGAACTCATGAAAGTAAGCTTATTCTCGGATTCCTGAACCTTTAGATTTGCTCTTTCTTTTACTGCAAAGTCCAGTGTTGTTTTTTTGTTTAAATCTTTCTAAACATTGATCAATATGAAGGACAAAGCAGTTTTAACATAGTTTGAGTGAAGGAATTCATTTTATACATAAAATCCCAAATCATGCAGAACGTATGAAAATAAGCTTATTCTCGGATTCCTCGTCCTTCAGTGTTGCACTTTCTTCTACTGCAAAATACAATGTTTTTCTTTGTTGAAGTCGATCTAGACATTGATAAATATGAAGGACAAAGCAGTTTTCACTTGGTTTGAGTGTAGGAATTAATTTTATACATAAAATCTCAAATCATGCAGAACATATGAAAATAAGCTTATTCTCGGATTCCTGATTCTTCAGTGTTGCTCTTTCTTCTACTGCAAAGAACAACGTTGTTTTTTTGTTGAAATCTATCTAGACATTGATAAATACCAGCCGAACATCTCTGAAAGGCTTTCTTACCTTTTCTTACCCGCTTTTTACAAACTATAGTCAGACATTCACACCTTGCAGCTGAACCATCTCCGCTCCCTGTTTTGATTATCTATGGTCTGGCAATACTAACATTTCTTACCCGTTTGTGAGTAATTATGGCTGGACATTCACACCTACTTGCAGTCTAACAGCTCTGCTTTTTGATTATGTTTGGTTGGATATTCGAACCTATTCTTAACTGCTTTTTACAAACTTTGGTCGGACGTTCACACCTTCTTGCAGCCGAACACCTCCGCTTCCGCTTTTGATGGTATATATTCGGGATTCAAACGTTTTCTTACCCGCTTTTTACAAACCATGGTCGGACTTTCACATCTTCTTGTAGCCGAACAATTCCCCCCCTTCTATTGATTGTGTACAGTCGGGTATTTTAACCTTTTCTTACCCGCTTTTTACCAACTATGGTCGGACATTCACACCGTCTTACAGCGGAACACCTCCGCTCCCTCTTTTGATGGTGTAAGTTCGGGCATTCGAACCTTTTCTTACCCGTTTTTTACAAACTATGCTCGGACATTCAAACAACCTTCTTGTAGCCGAACAGATCCACTCCTGCTTTTGATGATGTATGGTTGGGCATTCGAACCTACTTGTTGCCCGCTTTTCATTAATTATGGGTGGACATTCACACCTTGTCGCAACCAAACACCTCCGCTACCTGTTTTGATCATGTATGGTTGGACATTTGCACCTTTTCTCACCCGCTTTTCGCAAACTATGGTCGGCCATTCACAGCTTCCTCTCCACCATACTTGTATGGTGAGATATTCACACCCACTTGCATCCGAAGTCCTCCGCCCCAACTTTTGTTTATATTTAGTCGGTCATTCGCACCTTACCCGCTTATGGCAAACTATGGCCTTCTTGCAGCCAAACACCTCTGATCTCACTTTTGATGATGTAAGGTTGGGCATTCAGACCTTGCTTCACCTGCTTTTCACCAAATATAGTCGGACATTCACACCTTCTTGCAGCCGAACACTTCCGCTCCACCTTTTAGTGTTTTATCACACCTTTTTTTTCACTGCATTTCATAGATTATGGTTGGAAATTCTCAACCACTCTCATCCGAAGACCTCTCCTCCCGCTTTTGTCAATATATTTGAACTTTAGTCGGCAATCACACCTTCTTGCAGCTGAACCACCTCCGCTTCCCTGTTTTGATCATGTATGGTCTGGCAATACTACCTTTTCTTACAAGTTTGTGAGTAATTATGGCTGGACTTTCACACCTACTTGCAGCCGAACACCACCTCTCTCGCTGTTGATGATGTATGGACCGGCATTCTTACCTTTTCTAACACATTTTTCAACAATTATGGTCGGAGATTCACACCTACTCACAGCCGAACAACTCCGCTCCCGCATTTGATTGTGTATAGTCGGGCATTCTCACCCTTTCTCATCAGCTTTTTGCAAATTATGATCTTACATTCACACCTACTTGCAGTCGAACAGCTCTGCTCCCGCTTTTGATTATGTTTGCTTGGATATCCTAACCTTTTCTTAACTGCTTTTTAAAAACTTTGGTTGGATGTTCAAACCTTCTTGTAGCCGAACACATCCACTCCTGCTTTTGATGATGTATGGTTGGGCATTCGAACCTACTTGTTGCCCGCTTTTCATTAATTATGGGTGGACATTCACACCTTGTCGCAGCCAAAGACCTCCGCTCCCTGTTTTGATCATGTATGGTTTGACATTCGCACCTTTTCTCACTCGATTTTTACTATGGTCGGCCATTCACAGCTTCCATCTCCACCATACTTGTATGGTAGGATATTCACACCCACTTGCATCCGAAGACCTCCGCCCCCACTTTTGTTAATATTTAGTCGGTCATTCGCACCTTACTCGCTTTTTGCAAACTATGGCCTTCTTGCAGCAAAACACCTCTGATCTCGCTTTTGATGATGTAAGGTTGGGCATTCAGACCTTGCTTCACCTGCTTTTCACCAAATATAGTCGGACATTCACACCTTCTTGCAGCCGAACACTTCCACTCCACCTTTTAGTGTTCTATGGGGCATTCACACCTTTTTTTTAACCGCATTTTATAGATTATGGTTGGAAATTCTCACCCACTCTCATCCGAAGACCTCTTCTGCCGCTTTTGTTAATATATAGTCGGGCATTCGAACCTTTTCTTACCCGCTTTTTACAAATTATGGTCGGACATTCACACCTACTTGCAGCCGAATACTTCTGCTCCACCTTTTAGTGATGTATGGTTGGCATTTGCACCTTTTCTTACCCTCTTTTTATACTGATTGCTGAAGATTAAGTTGTTCTTTCTCAAACTACAAAATTTTTTTAATTGTTGAAACTCGATTTGAAGTGGATAAATAAGGAGGACAAACAGTTTTAAGTCAGGCTGATAGAAGGAATTAATTTTATAGCAAAATCTGTATTTCGTCATATGTCGAGAGATGCTTATTGCTGAAGAAGTTCTTTCTCATTCTACAAAGTACAACGTTGTATCAGTTAAGTCTGGCCTGGGTAAAACACTGATGGGTATTTCTGACATGCAATCGTGAGGCTTTCCATCTGTGGGGTAGGTAGCAGTGTGGATGGATTAAGTGTAGCACATCTCTCGACAACAAGGTGTGGCTGTGAAAGAAGAACAGTTATGTAGGAGAGATGTCTGGTAAAGATATTTTGTTAAGTAACCATATCACAGCCACTGTATGAGGTACCTTAAGTGTTAATGGGTGAAATAACACCATAAAGACTCAGTTTAATATCTGATATGTCCTCTATACGAGGACTACATATTAAATGCATTTTTAGGAATAGAAGTTGAAAAAGGAGCTTGCTCCATTCACTCTTAGCATCGACCCGGTACTGCAGTGCCGCTGGGAACGGTGCGCTCTTCTCTGCTCTTGTGAAAAAGCAAACAGCGGTGTTGGATGGAAGTTTCAGGGAGCCCTAGATGAAACTTTCTTTTGATCTGCTGAGAAAAGAGAGTGAATGCGAAGTAGACTTTAACACGGCTCTGGGAGCGAGCCGAGTGCGGGCTAACCGGGAGAATTGCTTGAAAGAAACGCGACACCGAATTAGCGGTCAGAAAAAAGCCTCAATCAGGTGTTCCTGTGGTGTTTGTGGCTGCCTTGTCTTTTGCACAGAGTAAAAGACAAGGCAGCCATCGAATAGGGCCCGATTGTTCCTACTTGGTCAGCCGAGGAGAAAGGGGGGGGAGCAAGCGTCTCAACCAAGCAAAGCTCACCATGGGGAAGGTGGCTATGCCAACTAGCCTGATGACCTGCTCCCGCAGTGATGGATAATCGTACTCTGGTTTCTCTTCATAACGTAAAAGTCTTTCACCTTTTACTAAACACTTCCGTGGAGAGCAGCACTAATGAGTTGTTTCTATTTTTGGCAGGCTTTACCTTTGCGGGTGAAGCCCTTTCTGTCTGTGCAAAAGAAATCTTGTTAATGTGCAGAGTTACTTCTCTGAGTAGAGTCGCCTTACTTGTTGCGACTGTGCCGATGTTCGAAGCTGGAGTGCAAAGTTGTTACTTGAATGGTGCTCGCTGGAGCCTGCGGTAGTGTAATTTTGATATATATTGTAACCTATTGGCTAAGGAATAGTGCTGAAAATGAGGTAAATCTAATCCACCACTGTCCTTGGTCTTCAGTAGGGTTTTTAAACTAATACGTGGTGGTTTTGTTTTTCCACAGAAATTTGGAGATGCATGAATCTAGTGACTTAAACCAAGTAGCAGATGGTTTTATGGGGATCATTGAGAACAAATAGTTAACTTTTGGTAGTATCATCATTTTAATGGTTGTAACTCTCCCCATAAGTGATATAGGTAAGGACTTCCAACGAGAGAGCTCATCCTCTACTCTCTTTAATAATTGCACATAATTTAGCTTTGTTAGCTTTGAGAGCCTGGAGGAAATGTTTATGCCTAAATATCTAATATTTCCTGACTGTAAAGTGATCGCAGGTATATTCTGGACCCTACAGTTAATGGGCAGAACTGTGGTCTTAGACCAGTTGATAGAGTAGTCACAAAGTGCAGAGAATTTATTTATGAGTCTGATCGTGTGAGTGAGAGACGTCTGTGAGTTCTCAAGGAAAAGTAATACATCATCAGCATAAAGACTTATTTTATGCTCAATATTTTGGGGTTGGATGCCTTTAATATTTCTATCTTGTCTTATAGCAGCAGCTAAAGGTTTGATGAAAATAGCAAAAAGTGAGGGAGAAAGTTGGTAACCCTGTCTTGTACCTCTCTGCAGACTGAAGCTTGGAGAAGTTTGATCATTTGTCCTGATACTTGCATTTGGCGAGCTATATAATATCCTTATCCAGTTGATGAAGTGTGACACAAACCCGAATTTGTTTAATGTTGCGAATAAAAATTTCCAGTTCACTCCATCAAATGCTTTTTCTGCATCTAGAGAGTCGATTATGGTTTCCAAGTTGTTGATGGTAGAATAGTCTATGAGAAAAAGCGGGTGAGAAAAGGTGCGAATGTCCAACCATACATCATCAAAAGCAGGAGTGGATGTGTTCGGCTACAAGAAGGTTTGAATGCCCGACTATAGTTTGTAAAAAGCGGGTAAGAAAAGGTTCGAATGCCCGAACATACAGTATCAAAAGAGGGAGCGGAGGTGTTCCGCTGTAAGAAGGTGTGAATGTCTGACCGTAGTTGGTAAAAAGCGGGTAAGAAAAGGTTAAAATATCCGACTGAACACAATCAATAGCGGGAGCGGAGTTTTTCGGCTAAAAGAAGGTGTGAAAGTCCAACCATGGTTTGTAAAAAGCGGGTATGAAAAGGTTTGAATGCCCGAATATACACCATCAAAAGTGGAAGCGGAGGTGTTCGGCTGAAAGAAGGTGTGAACGTCCAACCAAAGTTTGTAAAACGCAGTTAAGAAAAGGTTCGAATATCCAACCAAACATAATCAAAAGCGGGAGCAAAGGTGTTCGACTGCAAGTAGGTGTGAATGTCAGATCATAATTTGCAAAAAGCTGATGGGAAAGGAGGTGAATGACCGACAATAATTGCTGAAAAATGTGTTAGAAAAGGTAAGAATGCCGGACCATTCATCATCAAAAGCGGGAGAAGAGGTGTTCGGCTGTGCATATCATCCACAATCAGCAGGTTTCTTGGAGAGACACAATGGAATAATTAAGTCAAGACTGAAAAAAATCATGGAAGAAATGGGAAATATTGGGTTTACTGTTTACCATCCTAAAAATGCATCCTCCAACTAGCACAAGATGAACTCAATTTGAGAAAAGGTATGGAAGACCATTTGTACTCCCACAGTCAAAACACAGTCATCAACTGACATGATGAAGAAAAAAAGAAAAAGAGAAGAAACCTTAGCAGTATACAAATATTAACAAGTAAAGAGATCTCTTCTGTTTAGTCTGTTCCAGGTGAACCGGTGAAGGAATCTCTGAAGACAGTAAAACCCAGGGACTGGATCATCATCAAAGTGATAAAGAAAAAGAACTGGTCCAGCCCAATGGGGGGAAGGTCCATTTCAGGTACTACTTACATCACCCACAGCAGCTGAAGGACTTCTTGGATTCACTTATCACATTGTACCACGACCTTCAGAAGTAGGGAAAGATTATTTACCCACCACTGTTTTCTGAGGCAAAAGTCTGACTACAAAGGGGAATTCTCTCAACAGGAGGTGGTTCATCTCAACCTCAGTGAAGAAAACAACGGCTAACATGAGAACATAGGGTGTGACTAAAATAACCATACAGAGTACCACCACTGTCCCCTTGACATAGAAAGTGCCACACTAGTAATAACATTTATTTAAACTTGGAGATAAATGGAGAAAATAATCTCATATACAATAGCTGAGACAGAAAAAACAAAAAACTTTTGAAGACACGATTAAAACAACATTTAGAAAATACAATAAGCTTAAAAGGAGTGACAAAGCTGCGACTGCGAAGGCATAGAAGTCTAATTAAAAACAGGAGCAGTAGGACAGACTTTTCTGATATCTGAGTAAGCTCTGGGAATCAAATTTAGATAATGATCAGACTTGGCCTTTCTTATTTCTGCTGTACCTTTATTTCTAAGCTTCCTAAAAGCAAGGCAATGACCCGGGTCCCTCATATGCCCAGCTAGCATCCAAGGTTTATTTATTTTTTAAGTAAAGAAGACAGTTCTGACGAAAGCCAGGGACTAGACCTGTTCTAAGTTACATACTTTTTAAAAGGGGCGTGTTAATCAACTATGGAATTAGAAGATTTACAAAAATGGTCAAGTGCTAGATCTTCATCTGGGATTTTAACAGTGTCATGAGTATAACTGTTCAACAGATCAGTTAAAAAAAAAGCCTGCTCATGGAGATGTTTCAGGATCTGGATACCAAGCGTGGACCTAATGTTTTCATTTTTGCAATTCTGATACAGGCTATTGAGCAATGATAACTAACACCAAGTTCAGATACTGTGGATTTTCTACCTTTGATTTGTTAAGATTGAGCCCATCAGGGACAACCTTGAAGGATCTCTTAAGATGGTTTTGTAGGATCAGTAATTACCTGAGAAAGGTTGATATTGGTACACACCTTTTTTAAATGATCAGAGGCAGAGTTCAACTTGTTTAAATTAAAATTGCCACACAGAGATTGGGTTTAGGCCACATGCACACAGAATGACATCAACAAATATAAGAAATATTAAACATTTACACATAGATTTTTGAATACATGTAGAGGAATGATACTTTGAAATGTGCTCATTGCGGAGTTATGATGAGTTGAGTAATGAACTATTCTGGGAAAGAGGTTCTATTCCCAGCATCATGATGGACACTCCTGATATAGAAGGTTTCGCTAACGCATTGGAATTGTTGTACTATTTTCATATGAATGTGCAATGAAGAATTGCTTGCTGCTGATAAATGCAAAGAAGAACAGCTTACACATAGATGCTCACATATAGGCTGCTGAATGCAATGAAGACCTGCTTATCCAGTAAAGTTCAATGTCAATGTGTAATATTCAATTAGGATTTGCAAAACAGTGAAGTTAAACAATGAATGGGTCCATAGTCGGTATGACAAGACTAAAGGAATATTTACCTTGGTGTACGTTCAAACAGAGATGAGAAAATTGCGATAAATAATTGTTTGTTTGATTGTTAGTATGTATATGAATGTTATGTGTATAAACTGTGTTGAGTTGTAGTTACTCAGTAGTGTCTCAGTGAAACAACCGACGGGGGAAGCCTTGCGGTGACAACAAAAGCAGTGTTTTACTGATCAGTCAAGTTGCTCCAGTGTACTCCATACAAACCGGTTGGTTACTGAAGGGATAGAAAATGGGGAATACTTGTTTTAAAGCAAACAAGGAATTAGATGGGAAAAATACATGTTTTAACGGGACCCAGACAATATTAAATACTCAGACAGATGGGAGAAGAAGTGTAGTTTTGTAGGAAATCACAAAATTATTACATAAAATGAGTGAAATCAATTGAAGAATGCCTTTCTGAAGAGCTGTTTACCACAGATGAGCAGCTTTGCGACCAAGCACATTGTAGATCGCTTTACTGCCAAAATGATCTAATTTAATGGATTGGTTTAGACATGCATAACAGCATTTTAAGAACAAAGAGAGAAACAAAAAGGGACAACGCTTCATGGTGGAAGGTGATGTATAAATAACTGTGTTAGGAGAGACCATTTGAGCACCACAGCCATTTCGCAGCACAGGGACAGCAGTCCAAGTTAAAGGATCTCCCACGTGGTATCACCTGTCACACTGTGTCAAGGCATCAAAAGAAGAAAAAATCACCAAACTCAAGGACAAAGAGTCGAAGACTCCGGTGAATGAAGAGAGAGGACTGACAAACCAGAAATACAAAAGGATGCTCGATATCAAGATCCAAAAGAAGAGGCTAACAATGCCACGAACACTTACGATGCTGGGAATGATGCCAGCAATGAACAGAGAAGAAGATTCAGTGTCATCAATCTGCAACACGTGCCTCTAATGAGGGGGTGAATATAGAATCCTCAACGATTACAACGTCTCTGGGAACTGTGACAACAACAAGGTTTAAACCATTTTGATATATATTGTAACCTATTGGCTAAGGAATAGTGCTGAAAATGAGGTAAATCTAATCCACCACTGTCCTTGGTCTTCAGTAGGGTTTTTAAACTAATACGTGGTGGTTTTGTTTTTCCACAGAAATTTGGAGATGCATGAATCTAGTGACTTAAACCAAGTAGCAGATGGTTTTATGGGGATCATTGAGAACAAATAGTTAACTTTTGGTAGTATCATCATTTTAATGGTTGTAACTCTCCCCATAAGTGATATAGGTAAGGACTTCCAACGAGAGAGCTCATCCTCTACTCTCTTTAATAATTGCACATAATTTAGCTTTGTTAGCTTTGAGAGCCTGGAGGAAATGTTTATGCCTAAATATCTAATATTTCCTGACTGTAAAGTGATCGCAGGTATATTCTGGACCCTACAGTTAATGGGCAGAACTGTGGTCTTAGACCAGTTGATAGAGTAGTCACAAAGTGCAGAGAATTTATTTATGAGTCTGATCGTGTGAGTGAGAGACGTCTGTGAGTTCTGAAGGAAAAGTAATACATCATCAGCATAAAGACTTATTTTATGCTCAATATTTTGGGGTTGGATGCCTTTAATATTTCTATCTTGTCTTATAGCAGCAGCTAAAGGTTTGATGAAAATAGCAAAAAGTGAGGGAGAAAGTTGGTAACCCTGTCTTGTACCTCTCTGCAGACTGAAGCTTGGAGAAGTTTGATCATTTGTCCTGATACTTGCATTTGGCGAGCTATATAATATCCTTATCCAGTTGATGAAGTGTGACACAAACCCGAATTTGTTTAATGTTGCGAATAAAAATTTCCAGTTCACTCCATCAAATGCTTTTTCTGCATCTAGAGAGTCGATTATGGTTTCCAAGTTGTTGATGGTAGAATAGTCTATGAGAAAAAGCGGGTGAGAAAAGGTGCGAATGTCCAACCATACATCATCAAAAGCAGGAGTGGATGTGTTCGGCTACAAGAAGGTTTGAATGCCCGACTATAGTTTGTAAAAAGCGGGTAAGAAAAGGTTCGAATGCCCGAACATACAGTATCAAAAGAGGGAGCGGAGGTGTTCCGCTGTAAGAAGGTGTGAATGTCTGACCGTAGTTGGTAAAAAGCGGGTAAGAAAAGGTTAAAATATCCGACTGAACACAATCAATAGCGGGAGCGGAGTTTTTCGGCTAAAAGAAGGTGTGAAAGTCCAACCATGGTTTGTAAAAAGCGGGTATGAAAAGGTTTGAATGCCCGAATATACACCATCAAAAGTGGAAGCGGAGGTGTTCGGCTGAAAGAAGGTGTGAACGTCCAACCAAAGTTTGTAAAACGCAGTTAAGAAAAGGTTCGAATATCCAACCAAACATAATCAAAAGCGGGAGCAAAGGTGTTCGACTGCAAGTAGGTGTGAATGTCAGATCATAATTTGCAAAAAGCTGATGGGAAAGGAGGTGAATGACCGACAATAAATGCTGAAAAATGTGTTAGAAAAGGTAAGAATGCCGGACCATTCATCATCAAAAGCGGGAGAAGAGGTGTTCGGCTGTGCATATCATCCACAATCAGCAGGTTTCTTGGAGAGACACAATGGAATAATTAAGTCAAGACTGAAAAAAATCATGGAAGAAATGGGAAATATTGGGTTTACTGTTTACCATCCTAAAAATGCATCCTCCAACTAGCACAAGATGAACTCAATTTGAGAAAAGGTATGGAAGACCATTTGTACTCCCACAGTCAAAACACAGTCATCAACTGACATGATGAAGAAAAAAAGAAAAAGAGAAGAAACCTTAGCAGTATACAAATATTAACAAGTAAAGAGATCTCTTCTGTTTAGTCTGTTCCAGGTGAACCGGTGAAGGAATCTCTGAAGACAGTAAAACCCAGGGACTGGATCATCATCAAAGTGATAAAGAAAAAGAACTGGTCCAGCCCAATGGGGGGAAGGTCCATTTCAGGTACTACTTACATCACCCACAGCAGCTGAAGGACTTCTTGGATTCACTTATCACATTGTACCACGACCTTCAGAAGTAGGGAAAGATTATTTACCCACCACTGTTTTCTGAGGCAAAAGTCTGACTACAAAGGGGAATTCTCTCAACAGGAGGTGGTTCATCTCAACCTCAGTGAAGAAAACAACGGCTAACATGAGAACATAGGGTGTGACTAAAATAACCATACAGAGTACCACCACTGTCCCCTTGACATAGAAAGTGCCACACTAGTAATAACATTTATTTAAACTTGGAGATAAATGGAGAAAATAATCTCATATACAATAGCTGAGACAGAAAAAACAAAAAACTTTTGAAGACACGATTAAAACAACATTTAGAAAATACAATAAGCTTAAAAGGAGTGACAAAGCTGCGACTGCGAAGGCATAGAAGTCTAATTAAAAACAGGAGCAGTAGGACAGACTTTTCTGATATCTGAGTAAGCTCTGGGAATCAAATTTAGATAATGATCAGACTTGGCCTTTCTTATTTCTGCTGTACCTTTATTTCTAAGCTTCCTAAAAGCAAGGCAATGACCCGGGTCCCTCATATGCCCAGCTAGCATCCAAGGTTTATTTATTTTTTAAGTAAAGAAGACAGTTCTGATGAAAGCCAGGGACTAGACCTGTTCTAAGTTACATACTTTTTAAAAGGGGCGTGTTAATCAACTATGGAATTAGAAGATTTACAAAAATGGTCAAGTGCTAGATCTTCATCTGGGATTTTAACAGTGTCATGAGTATAACTGTTCAACAGATCAGTTAAAAAAAAAGCCTGCTCATGGAGATGTTTCAGGATCTGGATACCAAGCGTGGACCTAATGTTTTCATTTTTGCAATTCTGATACAGGCTATTGAGCAATGATAACTAACACCAAGTTCAGATACTGTGGATTTTCTACCTTTGATTTGTTAAGATTGAGCCCATCAGGGACAACCTTGAAGGATCTCTTAAGATGGTTTTGTAGGATCAGTAATTACCTGAGAAAGGTTGATATTGGTACACACCTTTTTTAAATGATCAGAGGCAGAGTTCAACTTGTTTAAATTAAAATTGCCACACAGAGATTGGGTTTAGGCCACATGCACACAGAATGACATCAACAAATATAAGAAATATTAAACATTTACACATAGATTTTTGAATACATGTAGAGGAATGATACTTTGAAATGTGCTCATTGCGGAGTTATGATGAGTTGAGTAATGAACTATTCTGGGAAAGAGGTTCTATTCCCAGCATCATGATGGACACTCCTGATATAGAAGGTTTCGCTAACGCATTGGAATTGTTGTACTATTTTCATATGAATGTGCAATGAAGAATTGCTTGCTGCTGATAAATGCAAAGAAGAACAGCTTACACATAGATGCTCACATATAGGCTGCTGAATGCAATGAAGACCTGCTTATCCAGTAAAGTTCAATGTCAATGTGTAATATTCAATTAGGATTTGCAAAACAGTGAAGTTAAACAATGAATGGGTCCATAGTCGGTATGACAAGACTAAAGGAATATTTACCTTGGTGTACGTTCAAACAGAGATGAGAAAATTGCGATAAATAATTGTTTGTTTGATTGTTAGTATGTATATGAATGTTATGTGTATAAACTGTGTTGAGTTGTAGTTACTCAGTAGTGTCTCAGTGAAACAACCGACGGGGGAAGCCTTGCGGTGACAACAAAAGCAGTGTTTTACTGATCAGTCAAGTTGCTCCAGTGTACTCCATACAAACCGGTTGGTTACTGAAGGGATAGAAAATGGGGAATACTTGTTTTAAAGCAAACAAGGAATTAGATGGGAAAAATACATGTTTTAACGGGACCCAGACAATATTAAATACTCAGACAGATGGGAGAAGAAGTGTAGTTTTGTAGGAAATCACAAAATTATTACATAAAATGAGTGAAATCAATTGAAGAATGCCTTTCTGAAGAGCTGTTTACCACAGATGAGCAGCTTTGCGACCAAGCACATTGTAGATCGCTTTACTGCCAAAATGATCTAATTTAATGGATTGGTTTAGACATGCATAACAGCATTTTAAGAACAAAGAGAGAAACAAAAAGGGACAACGCTTCATGGTGGAAGGTGATGTATAAATAACTGTGTTAGGAGAGACCATTTGAGCACCACAGCCATTTCGCAGCACAGGGACAGCAGTCCAAGTTAAAGGATCTCCCACGTGGTATCACCTGTCACACTGTGTCAAGGCATCAAAAGAAGAAAAAATCACCAAACTCAAGGACAAAGAGTCGAAGACTCCGGTGAATGAAGAGAGAGGACTGACAAACCAGAAATACAAAAGGATGCTCGATATCAAGATCCAAAAGAAGAGGCTAACAATGCCACGAACACTTACGATGCTGGGAATGATGCCAGCAATGAACAGAGAAGAAGATTCAGTGTCATCAATCTGCAACACGTGCCTCTAATGAGGGGGTGAATATAGAATCCTCAACGATTACAACGTCTCTGGGAACTGTGACAACAACAAGGTTTAAACCATTTTGATATATATTGTAACCTATTGGCTAAGGAATAGTGCTGAAAATGAGGTAAATCTAATCCACCACTGTCCTTGGTCTTCAGTAGGGTTTTTAAACTAATACGTGGTGGTTTTGTTTTTCCACAGAAATTTGGAGATGCATGAATCTAGTGACTTAAACCAAGTAGCAGATGGTTTTATGGGGATCATTGAGAACAAATAGTTAACTTTTGGTAGTATCATCATTTTAATGGTTGTAACTCTCCCCATAAGTGATATAGGTAAGGACTTCCAACGAGAGAGCTCATCCTCTACTCTCTTTAATAATTGCACATAATTTAGCTTTGTTAGCTTTGAGAGCCTGGAGGAAATGTTTATGCCTAAATATCTAATATTTCCTGACTGTAAAGTGATCGCAGGTATATTCTGGACCCTACAGTTAATGGGCAGAACTGTGGTCTTAGACCAGTTGATAGAGTAGTCACAAAGTGCAGAGAATTTATTTATGAGTCTGATCGTGTGAGTGAGAGACGTCTGTGAGTTCTGAAGGAAAAGTAATACATCATCAGCATAAAGACTTATTTTATGCTCAATATTTTGGGGTTGGATGCCTTTAATATTTCTATCTTGTCTTATAGCAGCAGCTAAAGGTTTGATGAAAATAGCAAAAAGTGAGGGAGAAAGTTGGTAACCCTGTCTTGTACCTCTCTGCAGACTGAAGCTTGGAGAAGTTTGATCATTTGTCCTGATACTTGCATTTGGCGAGCTATATAATATCCTTATCCAGTTGATGAAGTGTGACACAAACCCGAATTTGTTTAATGTTGCGAATAAAAATTTCCAGTTCACTCCATCAAATGCTTTTTCTGCATCTAGAGAGTCGATTATGGTTTCCAAGTTGTTGATGGTAGAATAGTCTATGAGAAAAAGCGGGTGAGAAAAGGTGCGAATGTCCAACCATACATCATCAAAAGCAGGAGTGGATGTGTTCGGCTACAAGAAGGTTTGAATGCCCGACTATAGTTTGTAAAAAGCGGGTAAGAAAAGGTTCGAATGCCCGAACATACAGTATCAAAAGAGGGAGCGGAGGTGTTCCGCTGTAAGAAGGTGTGAATGTCTGACCGTAGTTGGTAAAAAGCGGGTAAGAAAAGGTTAAAATATCCGACTGAACACAATCAATAGCGGGAGCGGAGTTTTTCGGCTAAAAGAAGGTGTGAAAGTCCAACCATGGTTTGTAAAAAGCGGGTATGAAAAGGTTTGAATGCCCGAATATACACCATCAAAAGTGGAAGCGGAGGTGTTCGGCTGAAAGAAGGTGTGAACGTCCAACCAAAGTTTGTAAAACGCAGTTAAGAAAAGGTTCGAATATCCAACCAAACATAATCAAAAGCGGGAGCAAAGGTGTTCGACTGCAAGTAGGTGTGAATGTCAGATCATAATTTGCAAAAAGCTGATGGGAAAGGAGGTGAATGACCGACAATAATTGCTGAAAAATGTGTTAGAAAAGGTAAGAATGCCGGACCATTCATCATCAAAAGCGGGAGAAGAGGTGTTCGGCTGCAAGAAGCTGTGAATGTCCAGCCATAATTACTCACAAACGGGTAAGAAAAGGTAGTATTGCCAGACCATAAATGATCAAAACAGGCAGCGGAGTTGTTCCGCTGTAAGAAGGTGTGAATGTCCGACCATAGTTGGTAAAGAGCGGGTAAGAAAAGATTAAAATGCCCGACTGTACACAATCAATAGCGGGAGCGGAGTTGTTTGGCTACTAAAAGGTGTGAAAGTCCGACCATGGTTTCTAAAAAGCGGGTAAGACAAGGTGTGAATGCCCAACAATGTATGATCAAAAGAGGGAGCGGAGGTGTTCAGCTGCAAGAACGTCTGAATGTCCATCGATAATTGCTAGAAAACATGAAAGAAAATTTTCGAATATCAAACCGCACATGATCATAAGCGGGAGAGGAGGTGTTCAGCTGCAAGAAGGTGTGAATGTCAACCCATAATTACTGAAAAATGGGTAAGACAAGGTGCCAATGCCCGAACATACACCATCAAAAGAGGGAGCGGAGGTGTTCCGCTGTAAGAAGGTGTGAATGTCCGACCAAAGTTGGTAAAAAGCGGGTAAGAAAAGGTTAAAATACCCGACTGTACACAATCAATAGAAGGGGGGGAATTGTTCGGCAACGAGAAGGTGTGAAAGTCCGACCATGGTTTGTAAAAAGCGGGTAAGAAAACGTTTGAATCCCGAATATATACCATCAAAAGCGGAAGCGGAGGTGTTCGGCTGCAAGAAGGTGTGAACGTCCGACCAAGGTTTGTAAAAAGCAGTTAAGAAAAGGTTCGAATATCCAACCAAACATAATCAAAAGCGGGAGCAGAGCTGTTCGACTGCAAGTAGGTGTGAATGTCCACAACGTTGTTCTTTGTTGAAATCGATCTAGACATTGATAAATATGAAGGACAAAGCAGTTTCCACTTGGTTTGAGTGAAGGAATTCATTTTATACATAAAATCCCAAATCGTGCAGAACGTATGAAAAGAAGCTTATTCTCGGATTCCTCGTCCTTCAGTGTTGCACTTTCTTCTACTGCAAAATACAATGTTTTTCTTTGTTGAAGTCGATCTAGACATTGATAAATATGAAGGACAAAGCAGTTTTAACTTGGTTTGAGTGAAGGAATTCATTTTATACATAAAATCCCAAATCATGCAGAACGTCTGAAAAGAAGCTTATTCTCGGATTCCTGATTCTTCAGTGTTGCTCTTTCTTCTATTGCAAAATCCAATGTTCTTCTTTGTTGAAGTCGATCTAGACATTGATAAATATGAAGTTAAAAGCAATTTTAACATAGTTTGAGTGAAGGATTTCATTTTATAGTAAAATCCGAAATCGTGCAGAACTCATGAAAGTAAGCTTATTCTCGGATTCCTGAAACTTTAGATTTGCTCTTTCTTTTACTGCAAAGTCCAATATTGTTTTTTTTGTTTAAATCTTTCTAAACATTGATAAATATGAAGGACAAAGCAGTTTTAACATAGTTTGAGTGAAGGAATTCATTTTATACATAAAATCCCAAATCATGCAGAACGTATGAAAACAAGCTTATTCTCGGATTCCTCGTACTTCACTGTTGCACTTTCCTCTACTGCAAAATACAATGTTTTTCTTTGTTGAAGTCGATCTAGACATTGATAAATATGAAGGACAAAGCAGTTTTAACTTGGTTTGAGTGAAGGAATTCATTTTATAGATAAAATCCCAAATCGTGCAGAACTCATGAAAGTAAGCTTATTCTCGGATTCCTGAAACTTTAGATTTGCTCTTTCTTTATAAAATGAATTCCTTCACTCAAACCAAGTGGAAACTGCTTTGTCCTTCATATTTATCAATGTCTAGATCGATTTCAACAAAGAACAACGTTGTGGACATTCACACCTACTTGCAGTCGAACAGCTCTGCTCCCGCTAATGATTATGTTTGGTTGGATATTGGAACCTTTTCTTAACTGCTTTTTACAAACCATGGTCGGACTTTCACACCTTCTTGTAGCCGAACAATTCCCCCCCTTCTATTGATTGTGTACAGTCGGGTATTTTAACCTTTTCTTACCCGCTTTTTACCAACTATGGTCGGACATTCACACCGTCTTACAGCGGAACACCTCCGCTCCCTCTTTTGATGGTGTAAGTTCGGGCATTCGAACCTTTTCTTACCCGTTTTTTACAAACTATGCTCGGACATTCAAACCTTCTTGTAGCCGAACAGATCCACTCCTGCTTTTGATGATGTATGGTTGGGCATTCGAACCTACTTGTTGCCCGCTTTTCATTAATTATGGGTGGACATTCACACCTTGTCACAGCCAAACACCTCCGCTCCCTGGTTTAATCATGTATGGTTGTCGGGTATTTTAACCTTTTCTCACACGCTTTTTGCAAACTATGGTCGGCCATTCACAGCTTCCTCTCCACCATACTTGTATGGTGGGATATTCACACCCACTTGCATCCGAAGACCTCCGCCCCCATTTTTGTTGATATTTAGTCGGTCATTCACACCTTACCCGCTGTTGGTAAACTATGGCCTTCTTGCAGCCAAACACCTCTGATCTCGCTTTTGATGACGTAAGGTTGGATATTCAGACCTTGCTTCACCTGCTTTTCACCAAATATAGTCGGACATTCACACCTTCTTGCAGCCGAACACTTCCGCTCCACCTTTTAGTGTTTTATCACACCTTATTTTTCACCGCATTTCATAGATTATGGTTGGAAATTCTCAACCACTCTCATCCGAAGACCTCTCCTCTCGCTTTTGTTAATATATTTGAACTTTAGTCGGACATTCACACCTTCTTGCAGCTGAACCACCTCCGCTCCCTGTTTTGATCATGTATGATCTGGCAATACTACCTTTTCTCACCCGTTTGTGAGTAATTATGGCTGGACATTCACACCTACTTGCAGCTGAACACCACCTCTATCGCTTTTGATGATGGATGGACCGGCATTCTTACTTTTTCTAACACATTTTTCAACAATTATAGTCGGAGATTCACACCTTCTCACAGCCGAACAACTCCGCTCCTGCATTTGATTTTGTATAGTCAGGAATTCTCACCTTTTCTCATCAGCTTTTTGCAAATTATGATCTTACATTCACACCTACTTGCAGTCGAACAGCTCTGCTCCCGCTTTTGATTATGTTTGGTTGGATATTCGAACCTTTTCTTAACTGCTTTTTACAACCTTTGGTCGGACGTTCACACCTTCTTGAAGCTGAACACCTCCGCTTCTGTTTTTGATGGTGTATATTCGGGCATACGAACCTTTTCTTACCCGCTTTTTACAAACCATGGTCGGACATTCACACCTTCTCTTAGCTGAACAACTCCGCTGCCTCTTTTGATTGTGTACAGTCGGGTATTTTAACATTTTCTTACCCGCTTTTTACCAACTATGGTCGGACATTCACACCCTCTTACAGCGGAACACCTCCGCTCCCTCTTTTGATGGTGGATGTTCGGGCATTCGAATCTTTTCTTACCCGCTTTTTACGAACTATGCTCGGACATTCAAACCTTGTAGCCGAACACATCCACTCCTGCTTTTGATGATGTATGGTTGGGCATTCGAACCTACTTGTTGCCCGCTTTTCATTAATTATGGGTGGACATTCACACCTTGTCGCAACCAAACACCTCCGCTACCTGTTTTGATCATGTATGGTTGGACATTTGCACCTTTTCTCACCCGCTTTTCGAAAACTATGGTCGGCCATTCACAGCTTCCTCTCCACCATACTTGTATGGTGAGATATTCACACCCACTTGCATCCGAAGTCCTCCGCCCCAACTTTTGTTTATATTTAGTCGGTCATTCGCACCTTACCCGCTTATGGCAAACTATGGCCTTCTTGCAGCCAAACACCTCTGATCTCGCTTTTGATGATGTAAGGTTGGGCATTCAGACCTTGCTTCACCTGCTTTTCACCAAATATAGTCGGACATTCACACCTTCTTGCAGCCGAACACTTCCGCTCCACCTTTTAGTGTTTTATCACCCCTTTTTTTTCACAGCATTTCATATGTTATGGTTGGAAATTCTCAACCACTCTTATCCGAAGACCTCTCCTCTCGCTTTTGTTAATCTATTTGAACTTTATTCGGACATTCACACCTTCTTGCAGCTGAACCACCTCCGCTCCCTGTTTTGATCATGTATGATCTGGCAATACTACCTTTTCTCACCCGTTTGTGAGTAATTATGGCTGGACATTCACACCTACTTGCAGCTGAACACCACCTCTATCGCTTTTGATGATGGATGGACCGGCATTCTTACCTTTTCTAACACATTTTTCAACAATTATGGTCGGAGATTCACACCTTCTCACAGCCGAACAACTCCGCTCCTGCATTTGATGGTGTATAGTCAGGAATTCTCACCTTTTCTCATCAGCTTTTTGCAAATTATGATCTTACATTCACACCTACTTGCAGTCGAACAGCTCTGCTCCCGCTTTTGATTATGTTTGGTTGGATATTCGAACCTTTTCTTAACTGCTTTTTACAACATTTGGTCGGACGTTCACACCTTCTTGAAGCTGAACACCTCCGCTTCCGTTTTTGATGGTGTATATTCGGGCATACGAACCTTTTCTTACCCGCTTTTTACAAACTATGGTCGGACATTCACACCTTCTCTTAGCTGAACAACTCCGCTGCCTCTTTTGATTGTGTACAGTCGGGTATTTTAACATTTTCTTACCCGCTTTTTACCAACTATGGTCGGACATTCACACCCTCTTACAGCGGAACACCTCCGCTCCCTCTTTTGATGGTGTATGTTCTGGCATTCGAATCTTTTCTTACCCGCTTTTTACGAACTATGCTCGGACATTCAAACCTTGTAGCCGAACACATCCACTCCTGCTTTTGATGATGTATGGTTGGGCATTCGAACCTACTTGTTGCCCGCTTTTCATTAATTATGGGTGGACATTCACACCTTGTCGCAACCAAACACCTCCGCTACCTGTTTTGATCATGTATGGTTGGACATTTGCACCTTTTCTCACCCGCTTTTCGAAAACTATGGTCGGCCATTCACAGCTTCCTCTCCACCATACTTGTATGGTGAGATATTCACACCCACTTGCATCCGAAGTCCTCCGCCCCAACTTTTGTTTATATTTAGTCGGTCATTCGCACCTTACCCGCTTATGGCAAACTATGGCCTTCTTGCAGCCAAACACCTCTGATCTCGCTTTTGATGATGTAAGGTTGGGCATTCAGACCTTGCTTCACCTGCTTTTCACCAAATATAGTCGGACATTCACACCTTCTTGCAGCCGAACACTTCCGCTCCACCTTTTAGTGTTTTATCACCCCTTTTTTTTCACAGCATTTCATATGTTATGGTTGGAAATTCTCAACCACTCTTATCCGAAGACCTCTCCTCTCGCTTTTGTTAATCTATTTGAACTTTATTCGGACATTCACACCTTCTTGCAGCTGAACCACCTCCGCTCCCTGTTTTGATCATGTATGATCTGGCAATACTACCTTTTCTCACCCGTTTGTGAGTAATTATGGCTGGACATTCACACCTACTTGCAGCTGAACACCACCTCTATCGCTTTTGATGATGGATGGACCGGCATTCTTACCTTTTCTAACACATTTTTCAACAATTATGGTCGGAGATTCACACCTTCTCACAGCCGAACAACTCCGCTCCTGCATTTGATGGTGTATAGTCAGGAATTCTCACCTTTTCTCATCAGCTTTTTGCAAATTATGATCTTACATTCACACCTACTTGCAGTCGAACAGCTCTGCTCCCGCTTTTGATTATGTTTGGTTGGATATTCGAACCTTTTCTTAACTGCTTTTTACAACATTTGGTCGGACGTTCACACCTTCTTGAAGCTGAACACCTCCGCTTCCGTTTTTGATGGTGTATATTCGGGCATACGAACCTTTTCTTACCCGCTTTTTACAAACTATGGTCGGACATTCACACCTTCTCTTAGCTGAACAACTCCGCTGCCTCTTTTGATTGTGTACAGTCGGGTATTTTAACATTTTCTTACCCGCTTTTTACCAACTATGGTCGGACATTCACACCCTCTTACAGCGGAACACCTCCGCTCCCTCTTTTGATGGTGTATGTTCTGGCATTCGAATCTTTTCTTACCCGCTTTTTACGAACTATGCTCGGACATTCAAACCTTGTAGCCGAACACATCCACTCCTGCTTTTGATGATGTATGGTTGGGCATTCGAACCTACTTGTTGCCCGCTTTTCATTAATTATGGGTGGACATTCACACCTTGTCGCAACAAAACACCTCCGCTACCTGTTTTGATCATGTATGGTTGGACATTTGCACCTTTTCTCACCCGCTTTTCGCAAACTATGGTCGGCCATTCACAGCTTCCTCTCCACCATACTTGTATGGTGAGATATTCACACCCACTTGCATCCGAAGTCCTCCGCCCCCACTTTTGTTGATATTTAGTCGGTCATTCGCACCTTACCCGCTTATGGCAAAACTATGGCCTTCTTGCAGCCAAACACCTCTGATCTCGCTTTTGATTATGTAAGGTTGGGCATTCAGACCTTGCTTCACCTGCTTTTCACCAAATATAGTCGGACATTCACACCTTCTTGCAGCCGAACACTTCCGCTCCACCTTTTAGTGTTCTATCACACCTTTTTTTTCACTGCATTTCATAGATTATGGTTGGAAATTCTCAACCACTCTCATCCGAAGACCTCTCCTCCCGCTTTTGTCAATATATTTGAACTTTAGTCGGCAATCACACCTTCTTGCAGCTGAACCACCTCCGCTTCCCTGTTTTGATCATGTATGGTCTGGCAATACTACCTTTTCTTACAAGTTTGTGAGTAATTATGGCTGGACATTCACACCTACTTGCAGCCGAACACCACCTCTCTCGCTTTTGATGATGTATGGACCGGCATTCTTACCTTTTCTAACACATTTTTCAACAATTATGGTCAGAGATTCACACCTACTCACAGCCGAACTACTCCGCTCCCGCATTTGATTGTGTATAGTCGGGCATTCTCACCCTTTCTCATCAGCTCTTTGCAAATTATGATCTTACATTCACACCTACTTGCAGTCGAACAGCTCTGCTCCCGCTTTTGATTATGTTTGCTTGGATATTCGAACCTTTTCTTAACTGCTTTTTAAAAACTTTGGTTGGACGTTCAAACCTTCTTGTAGCCGAACACATCCACTCCTGCTTTTGATGATGTATGGTTGGGCATTCCCACCTTTTTTTTAACCATTTTTCAGGAATTATTGGTGGACATTCACACCTTTTTGCAGCGGAACACCTCCGCTCCCTCATTTAATGGTATATGTTTGGACATTCGAACCTTTTCTTACCCGCTGTTTACAAACTATGGTCGGACATTCAAACCTTATGTAGCCGAACACATCCACTCCTGCTTTTGATGATGTATGGTTGGGCATTCGAACCTACTTGTTGCCCGCTTTTCATTAATTATGGGTGGACATTCACACCTTGTCGCAGCCAAACACCTCCGCTCCCTGTTTTAATCATGTATGGTTGGACATTTGCACCTTTTCTCACACGCTTTTTACTATTGTCGGCCATTCACAGCTTCCTCTCCACCATACTTGTATGGTGGGATATTCACACCCACTTGCATCCGAAGACCTCCGCCCCCATTTTTGTTGATATTTAGTCGGTCATTCGCACCTGGCAAACTATGGCCTTCTTGCAGCCAAACACCTCTGATCTCGCTTTTGATTATGTAAGGTTGGGCATTCAGATCTTGCTTCACCTGCTTTTCACCAAATATAGTCGGACATTCACACCTTCTTGCAGCCGAACACTTCCGCTCCACCTTTTAGTGTTCTATCACACTTTTTTTTCCCCCGCATTTTATAGATTATGGTTGGAAATTCTCAACCACTCTCATCAGAAGACCTCTCCTCCCGCTTTTGTTAATATATTTGAACTTTAGTCGGACATTCACACCTACTTGCAGCCGAACACCACTTCTCTCGCTTTTGATGATGTATTGACCGGCATTCTTACCTTTTATAACACATTTTTCAGCAATTATGGTCGGAGATTCACACCTACTCACAGCCGAACAACTCCGCTCCCGCATTTGATGGTATATAGTCGGGCATTCTCACCCTTTCTCATCAGCTTTTTGCAAATTATGATCTGACATTCACACCTACTTGCAGTTGAACAGCTCTGCTCCTGCTTTTGATTATGTTTGGTTGGATATTCGCACCTTTTCTTAACTGCTTTTTACAAACTTTGGTTGGACGTTCACACCTTCTTGTAGCCGAACACATCCACTCCTGCTTTTGATGATGTATGGTTGGGCATTCGCACTTTTTTTTTACCCATTTTTCAGAAATTATGGGTGGACATTCACACCTTCTTGCAGCTGAACACCTCCTCTCCCACTTATGATCATGTGCGGTTTGATTTTCGAAAATTTTCTTTCATGTTCTCCATTAATTATTGATGGACATTCAGACCTTCTTGCAGCTGAACACCTCCACTCCCTCTTTTGATCATACATTGTCGGGCATTCGAACCTTGTCTTACCCGCTTTTTACAAACTTTAGTCGAACATTCACACCTTTTTGCAGCTGAACCACCTCCGCTCCCTGTTTTGATCATGTATTGTCTGGCAATACTACCTTTTCTTACCCATTTGTGAGTAATTATGGCTGGACATTCCCACCTTCTTGCAGCCGAACACCTCCGCTTCCGCTTTTGATGGTGTATATTCGGGCATACGAACCTTTTCTTACCCGCTTTTTAGAAACCATGGTCGGACTTTCACACCTTCTCTTTGCTGAACAACTCCGCTCCCTCTTTTGATTGTGTACAGTCGGGTATTTTAACCTTTTCTTACATGCTTTTTATCAACTATGGTTGGACATTCACACCTTCTTACAGCGGAACACCTCCGCTCCCTCTTTTGATCGTGTATGTTCGGGCATTGGCACCTTGTCTTACCCATTTTTCAGTAATTATGGGTGGACATTCACACCTTCTTGCAGCTGAACACCTCCTCTCCTGCTTATGATCATGCGCGGTTTGATATTCGAAAATTTTCTTTCATGTTTTCTAGCAATTATCGATGGACATTCAGACCTTCTTGCAGCTGAACACCTCCGCTCCCTCTTTTGATCATACATTGTCGGGCATTCACACCTTGTCTTACCCGCATTTTAGAAACCATGGTCGGACTTTCACACCTTTTAGTAGCCGAACAACTCCGCTCCCTGTTTTGATCATTTATGGTCTGGCAATACTACCTTTTCTTACCCGTTTGTGAGTAATTTTGGCTGGACATTCACAGCTTCTTGCAGCCGAACACCTCTTCTCCCGCTTTTGATTATGAATGGTCCGGCATTCTTACCTTTTCTAACAAATTTTTCAGCAATTATTGTCGGTCATTCACACCCTTTCTCATCAGGTTTTTGCAAATTAGGATCTGACATTCACACCTACTTGCAGTCGAACACCCTTGCTCCCGCTTTTGATTATGTTTGGTTGGATATTCGAACCTTTTCTTAACTGCGTTTTACAAACTTTGGTCGGACGTTCACACCTTCTTGCAGCCGAACACCTCCGCTTCCGCTTTTGATGGTGTATATTCGGGCATTCAAACCTTTTCTTACCTGCTTTTTACAAACCATGGTCGGACTTTCATACCTTCTTTTAGCCGAAAAACTCCGCTCCCGCTATTGATTGTGTACAGTCGTATATTTTAACCTTTTCTTACCCGCTTTTTACCAACTACGGTCAGACATTCACACCTTCTTACAGCGGAACACCTCCGCTCCCTCTTTTGATGGTGTATGTTCGGGCATTTGAACCTTTTCTTACCCGCTTTTTACAAACTATGGTCGGGCATTCAAACCTTCTTGTAGCCGAACACATCAACTCCTGCTTTTGATCATGTATGGTTGGACATTCGCACCTTTTCTCACCCGCTTTTTCTCATAGACTATTCTACCATCAACAACTTGGAAACCACAATCGACTCTCTAGATGCAGAAAAAACATTTGATGGAGTGAACTGGAAATTTTTATTCGCAACATTAAACAAATTCGGGTTTGTGTCACACTTTGTGTCAACTGGATAAGGATATTATATAGCTCCCCAAATGCAAGTGTCAGGACAAATGATCAAACTTCTCCAAGCTTCAGTCTGCAGAGAGGTACAAGACAGGGTTACCAACTTTCTCCCTCACTTTTTGCTATTTTCATCAAACCTTTAGCAGCTGCTATCAGACAAGATAGAAATATTAAAGGCATCCAACCCCAAAATATTGAGCATAAAATAAGTCTTTATGCTGA